>NW_025794105.1:0-50180 GCF_021613505.1 Equus quagga | reverse complement strand
CAGGGAGTAAGTCTAGATTTCTCTCTGTTACTGGTTTCTCACTTCCCGTCAAATCCCAAATCCTGAGAATTCTCTGCCTCTGACATCCCCCGGTCCAGCTCCTCAGCGGCATCCACACCTCATTTTCTTCGTTAAATTCTCCTAACTTCTCACTTGGATTATCAAAGTGCTTTTTCTTCTCTTTTCTAAGACATTCTTTATTTTTTACTTTTATTCTTAAAGATTATTTTATTGAGGTCATAGTGGCTTGTATCGTCGTGTAAATTTCAGGTGTACATTATTATATTTCAGCTTCTGTATACATCATGTTCATCACCAATAGTTTAGTTTTTATTCATCACCACACATATGTTCCCTTTACCCCTTTTGCCCTCCCCCCACCCCTCTCTCCTCTGGTAACCACCAATCTATTCTCTGTTTCTATGTGTTTATCTTCCACACATGAGTGAAATCATACAGTATCTGTCCTTCTCTATCTGACTTATTTTGCTTAGCATAATACTGTCAAGGGCCATCCATGTTGTTGCAAATGGCAAGATTTTGTCGTTTTTATGGCTGAGTAGCATTCCATTGTGTATATATAAAACATCTTTATCCATTCAGCCATTGATGGGCACTTGGGTTGCTTCAATTGCAGCAAATGTTCTGCCTAAAATCACCCCATTGGTTTCATACTCTTTCCTAAATAACTTCATTTCCTCTCCATGTTGGGCAAAATAAAATCCAAGTTCAGTCTAGGGGAGGATGCTTCAAGGCCTGGCTCCTGCCCACAGCTCCCTGTTTACCCACCACCACTCCCTTAGGACATCCAAGCACACCCCCCGCTGAGCTCCAAATGCTTCCCCTCGTCTCCCTGCCTCAGCATAAGCTTCTGCGTTTACTTGCAGCACCTTATTTCAGTTCTTTTCCTTCCTGACTTGTTCACCTTTCAAGACTCACAGCGGCCAGCGCCTCTTGCAGGAAACTGAGCCTCAGGGGTCAAGTGCAGGGTGCCCACTTCATCCTACAGCACAGCATCATTGTCAGGTCGCACTTTTCTTTGTATTTCATACTTGTGTCCCTACTGTCCTAACCTTGTGTATGGCACGTGGGAGGTAGTAAGTAAATACCTGCTGATTGAGTGAGAAAAAAGGAACATAATGACTGCAATGGGCATTTGGAATTCTGTTTTCTCCACCCTCCCAAAGCAAATTCACATCAAGAGAGTAGAGGGCTATACGCAGACGTGTGAAAGATTCACACATTTTTGTGAAAGGTCCCACAATTGTTGGTTCAAAGAAAATATGGTTCAAGCCAACAGGCACGCATTAAGTATCTTTGATGCTTAACTGGTACTGGGTTTCTATTTGGGGTGATGAAAAATTTCTGGAGCCAGATACCGTGGATGATTACATTATTTTGTGAATGTACTTAATTCCAGAGATTTCAACATAACCACTTAAAATGGTTATGATGCTAAACTTGTATATTATGAGTATTTTACCACAATAAAAATAAACTCATTCTATTCAGGAAAATGTTAGCTCATCACTGTGTTGTACACCAGTAATAAAATGATTGGATTCCAAAAAACCCTCTAACAGCATGTCCCAAAATTACTGTAGTGAGCAAATATTTCAGACTCTCTCCTCCATCACATGATAAGTCTTTGCATAGAGAGACCTGATTCTTAACCCTGTAAACAATATTTGGCAGCATCATAAAAATCTCCTAAAAGGTCTTATTCATGAGAAGGATCAATTCTGTGTGTAGGAAAATTATAATGAAATTCTAATTATTCAATAGGGAAAGAAATCCCAAAAGCTTCTTTTCCTCCAGTTTCACTCTCCTGATGCATCATCACCCTCAGGGTCCCTCCTGAAGGCTCCAGGGGATAAGATGAATGTCTTGGGGCTGTAAGGGTTGTTTGACTCACTGGTCCTTTGAGGTCGGCATATATTTTCATTCTGGAAACACTGTGAGCTGGCCTCACTCCTTCTGCTAACAGTTTTCTTAGGAAAAAGCAAGTGCTTCTTCCTAATTTAAACCTATTCTGATTTTAAACTAGAGAACGTGTCCTTCAGACATGCGTTTGAACAGAATCTAACAGGTGGGCGCTGATGAGTTGATGATCTCCAATAATTCTAGGGCTTCCCGTATCCCGTGGCTACTCTCCTACTTTTTAATGCCACATGCACCGCATTCATGGATTGCATCAATCCTTGAAATGAAATGGTTCCCAGTGTATAACATTTTCCCCTGCAGACAGGGAGATGCTGCTGCTAGCTGGAAATCAGTAAGTGACGTTCTCGGTTGGTTGTTTTCGTGGTATTTAAGTAAACTGGGATCCCAGTGTTTCTGGTAATTTCAGTTCAGGTTGATGAGCACTGATCCATTTCAATAATCTGATTTTCACTGTGACAGATTTGGTGAATCTCTGTGAATGAGCAAACCTCTTCCTTTGCTGAGAATGTTATTTTGTTCTAAGAATCTGGCTGTCTTGGGTGTAGCTCCAGTACATTTCCTGAGCAGCTTTGGGTATGCATTGAACATTTCTAGAAAGAGATCAGACCATCACATGGGTTCATTTCCTCAAGAATTCTACTAAAGTACCACCTCATGTCTGAACTGAAGGTCCCCATCTCTTGGTGACGTTCATCCATTTTCTTCATGTGTAAGTAAGACAGTTCCCATCTCTCCACAGAGGGACACGTGTACCCACAGGGGATGACGCAGCTTCAGGTCAGCCTTTGCCTTTTCTACATCCTCATCAGCTCATCTGAGGTGACCCTCAGTGTGGGGCAGTCACTTTAGTGTGTCATGACTCAGTTGCACAGTACTATCCCCATTCACTTCTCCTCTCCCACAGCCACATTCTGAACCACGCATGTTCTGTCATCTCTCCGTGCTCCCCAATTCGGATACCCAGCATCGATCCCCTGGTGCTTTCTCAGAGCATCAGTGCCTCTGAGGTCTGCTACGTGCAAATCAGACGACTGTCTCAGCGTTCTGGCTCAGTAAAGTCCATACCGGTACAGCGTCTATGCACAAATTTTGTCAAATGTCTGATGCTCTCAGAGCCTCATTCCTCCATATGTGCAATGGAAACCCTATGTGTATTTTGAAACACTGTGAATGTACATGTGTTTTTATTTGTTTTCTTGGTCAACTTCCAGCTGTAAAAACAGGTAAGTTTTACTCCCTGGGACTTTAAAAGGGTTGACAGTTGACTGCTCTGTTCCTCACCCCTGCATAGACTCTGATTATAATTAATTTATTCTTCCTTTCAAAAGCTAGGAAAAAAAAAGTTAATGTTTTTGCACAGAAAGGCTCCAGAACTTTTCAGAGGTAGACAAAGTAGACTGAAGGTCATGGCTCTATGGAACTACTCCAGTGAGTGAGACAGGAAACAGATATGATAATTTTGAACAACACGTGTTCCTTGGTGTTAAGTCCTACCAATAAAAGTAAGCAGGGAAAAGGGAGAAGACAGCTGGAGGGTTCTCAACATTATATATGACTGTGAGGGGGGGCTCACTGAAGGTGGCTTTTAAAAACGCCCTGAAGGAGGTGGGAAAGTGAGCATGTGCATGTCTTGGGGGAAAGCCCTACAAGCCTTGTTCCAGGACATTGAGGTGTGGAGCTGTGGAGTAAGATGGTCATATCATGTCTAAGGTGACCTGGCTGCTGTGTTGAGAATACCATGAAGGGACGTAACGGAGAAGTAGAGAGACAAGTCAGGATATTAGTTCAATAATTCAGGTGATAGATGATGGCGCCGTGGGGCCAGGAGAAGGAGCAGAGCTGGTGGACAGCAATGTGATCTGGATGTCTCTAATGAGATAGCAAATATTTGTGATGACCATGGGATCTGAGAGAAAGAGGAATGTCAAGGTGGACTCCATGTGGCCATTGACAGAGAGGAGAAGAAGCACAATCCTAGTGCTGTGCAGTGTTCCATCACATGAAGCGCCATCCTCTACCCTACAAATCCTGAGCACTAAACACTTAGGTTGACTGCAGATGTTGCTCCCAAAGTAATAGTTCAGTAAAAGTCAATGCCAGGGAATTTGCATGAATGTCCATTTTCCCCAGGCTATGCCTGCTCCATGCCCTTTAGCACACAGTACACATTGGCCTTCAGGAGGTGACGCAACCTCATCCACGGAGCAGCTGGAAGGAATCAGCTGAGAACAAGGGGGATAAACTCACGTGGAAAATGTGCTAACTCATATAATGATTTCATGCCTCATGTCCTGTGCCCCCCACTCACCCACAGGTGGCCTTTTTGTCCCATCCCCAGCTGCATATGGTGATGGAAATAGCCAATGCAAGTTCTCCAGAAGTCTTTGTACTCCTGGCCTTCTCTTCACGACCCTCATTAGAACCTATCCTCTTCGTCCTTGCCTTGGGGTTTTATGTGGTGTCTCTCTTGGGCAATGGCACCATCATTCTGGTCTCCTGTGTGGATGTGCACCTCCACACTCCGATGTACTTCTTTCTCTCCAACCTCTCCTCCCTGGACGTTAGCCTTGCCACAAGCATCATCCCACAATTCCTGGTCAACCTCTGGGGACCACAGAAAACCATAAGCTACAGAGGCTGTGTGGTCCAGTTTTATATCTCACACTGGCTGGGGGCTACTGAATGTGTCCTCCTGGCAGTCATGTCCTATGACCGCTATGCTGCCATCTGCAGGCCACTCCAGTACTCCATCATCATGCATCCACAGCTTTGCCTCAGCCTGGCCCTCGCCTCATGGCTCGGGGGTTTGACCACCAGCATGGTGGCCTCCACGCTCACCATGGTCCTACCACTGTGTGGGAACAATCGCATTGACCACTTCTTCTGTGAGATGCCCCTCATTATACAACTGGCTTGTGTGGACACCAGCTTCAATGAGATGGAGATGTATGTGGCCTGCTTTATCTTTGCTGTCTTGCCTCTGGGTCTCATCCTGGTCTCATATGGCCATATTGCCTGTGCTGTGTTGAAGATCAAGTCAGCAGAAGGGCGGAGAAAGGCCTTCAACACCTGCTCTTCCCACGTGGCAGTCGTGGCTCTGTTTTACGGGAGCATCATCTTCATGTACCTCCAGCCGGCCAAGAGCAACTCTCACGAACGGGGCAAGTTCCTGGCCCTCTTCTACACTGTGGTCACCCCGATGCTGAACCCCCTGATTTACACGCTGAGGAACAAGGACGTGAAGAAGGCTCTCAGGCGCCTTGTGTTAGAGAAGAGCTGTGGCTTTGTGGGGACACGGGGGCACATTTAGAGACCGTAGTCACTAGTGAGGAGGAACAAGTTTAAAGGTATCAAAATAGATTTTAGGGGCAGCATATTGAGATGTTATTTCTGTTCCATATTCCTTGATTTTGTGATACGTGACAATCTGAAATGAATGTGCTCTGGCACCATTTTAAGGCCCAGATGATAAGAAAGTATTTGCTGTTTTTATTTTATTAATAATCATTGTAGCCGCCTCTGACACAGGAAAACGCTTGCCAACAAACTGTGACCCGGAGGCGAGAAGGCCGGTTAACCGATGATGGGTAAGACCCCCAGGGGGAGGCAACCTAAGACAGGCATCGGCCGCCCGGGGGCACAGATGGAGATACGATATCGATATCGGGAGCAGGAGGGGCCATTGCCTAAGAGACCTTGCCTGCTCCGAGATAAAAATATAGGAGCACAGCAATAACATGATAATATCAAAACAGATGCCGAGGGAGGGCTCCTTGAGAAATCACTAAGAATTCTTGGCATTCGCTAATTATTTCATCCAGAACACCTGTGTATGTTTAACAGATGTAAGCTATGTATATATTGAAACGCTGGTCATAATAAACTCAGAGCAGCCATCAGCCCTCTCCGCATCTATCCTGATGTGTACATTGGATTGCGACATCGACAATCATAGCCTTGTTTTAGTTGTTTATATTGTTTTATATGTAATATATACGTTAATTGTCATATTGTTAATTGTTTATATAGTTATATATGTAAATTGTTACATAATTTTGCTGACTGTTTGTAGTAATGTCTGTCATTGAAGGGGACTGTGAGAAGTCCTTGACATTTTAGTCCAATATTTGTAATGGCTCAGTGAGGTAGATATTATTAACCTCACAAAGATTAGGTAATTACAAACCTATTAAGGTTTTATGTTGAATTTAAGTCTCGACCTATCTATCCATCCACATGCTTGCTATTTTGCCTTTAACCCCGTGTGATGTAATAAGAAACATATCTTTTACCTTTGTGCCTGCTTCCTGGCACAGAGCTTCTAGGACCCTTGGAGTTTCCTCAGTGACATGGGGAAGAGGAGCTTCTTTTGTCATTCATAACAAGCCCATTTCAACCCTACCTGATTTATGCAATGAGGTGACTCCAGGTGGGGCCCCTGGATGGCTTCAGGATGGGGACCGGTGGCCAGGGGATCCAACCATGTGATCAGAGGGTTGGAACTTTCAGCCCCACCCCAGACCTTCAGGGAGGGAGAGGGGCTGAAGGTTGAGTTCATTCACCCATGGCCAGTGATTTAGTCGTTCATGTCTAAGAATGGAACCTCCATAAAACCCCTAAATGATGGGGTTTGCAGAACCTCCTGGTTGGGTGGATATCACACCCCAGACCCCCCAGGGATAGAAGATCCTGCACTAGGGACCGTTCCAGACCTCTCCTCATGTACCTCTTCATCTGACTGTTACTGTGTATCCTTTACAATAAACCAGTAAACTTAAGGGTTTCCCTGGGTTCTGTGGGACTCGGGACTGCCCTCTGAACTGAGGGCTGCTGTGGGATTGAGCCCTTGGACCTGTGGGGTCTGTGCTGACTCTGGGCGTTAGTGTCAGAGGCACGAATGCGTATCTATGGTAGGTCTCCACATCGGTTTTCTTCCTTTATTTGTTCCATCAGCTTTTTTCATTTTTAGCATAGATCCCTTATATTTATTTATTTTATACTCATTTCATTTTTTGGCTAATCTGCCATTTTTTAAAAAGTTTTCATTGCAAACATGTAGAAGTATGATCTATTTTCACGTGTTGACGTTGTAGACTTTGGGCTGCTTTAGGTCACTTAATAGTTCTCTGAATTCTTTTTGTAGATTCTTTGGGATTTTCTACGAGGATAATCATGTTGTTTATGAGTAGGTTCAGTTGTATTTTTTTGCTTTCAATTCATGTGCCATTTATTTGTTTTTGCCTTATTTGCCCTGGCTAGGACTTCCAGTAAGACGCTGAATTGGATGATAAGAGTGGACATTGTCCTCATTTCTGATCACAGAGAGAAACCATTCAGTGTTGAGTACGATGTTAGCTGGTGGCTTTTCCAAGATGCTGTTTATCAAGGTGAGCAAGTTCCTTTCTCTTCCTAGTCTACCGAATGTGCGTGTCATGAAGGGCGCTGGATTGAGTCAAATGCTTTTTCCGCATCTATTGGGGTGACCATGTTGTCATTCATCCCATACTTGGGCATATGGCATTCATTGGTTTTCAGATGTTAAAGGAGCCTTGCTGTCCAGAGGTATGTCCCACTTGGTCATGGTGTGTAATCCTTTCATCTGTTTCTGGATATGACTTGCTCCTATTCTGCTGAGGATTTTGAATCTGTATTAGTGAGGGATATTTGCTTGTCCTTTTCCTTTCTGTTCTGTCTCTGGTTTTTATATCAGGCTAATCCTGATCTCATAATTTGACTTGCAATTGTATTCATTCTTCTACTGCTTTCCACAAAAAACTGTGTGAAATTGGTATTACTTCTTTAAACATTTGGTGGAATTTGTCAGTCAACTCTGCTAGGCTGGCAGGTTTTATTGGCAAGTTTTTAACTAAGAATTGAATTTTGCTAATATTAATAGGAAAATTCAGGTATGTATTTCATCTTGCCTATGTTTTAATAGTTTGTGGGTTTTGAGAAATTGGTCCATTCATCTGTTAGAATTGATGTGTGTAGTGCAGTTATTTTTAGTAATGTCTTTTTATCTTTTTAAGATATTTGTGATCTGAACTGATACCTTCACTTTTCATTCCTGATAGTGAGAATTTCAGTCTTCTGTCTTCTTTTCATTGTCAATCTTACTAGATGTTTATCAGTTTTACTGATAACCAGCTCTTCTCTATAATTTTCTATAGATTTTCTTCTATTTTTTCTCTAGTCAAAGTTACTGATTTCTGCTCTTACATGTCTTATTTCTTTTGCTTGCTCCATTGTTTGCAGAACTGCATATTTTTCTGATTTCCTAATGTGGTAGTTTATATTGTTAATTTGGGATTTCTTTTCTATTTTAATAGGTTTTATATATGTATATGTGTATATATATATATATATATACTTTCAAATGTGCATATATATTTCCTCTAAACCCTGCTTTATCTGCATCCCATGAATTTTAACATATTGTATTTTCGTTTTTGTTTAGTTCAAAATATTTTCTGATTTCTCTTTAAACCTTATTTCTGATCTTTGGATTATTACAAAATGTGATCTTTGCATTATTACAAAATGCGTCGTTTAATTTATAAGTGTTTGAATAATATTTTTTCATTATCTTTCTTTTATTGATTCCTAGTTGGATTCCATCATTCTTGTAGAACATACTTGGTATGATTTCAAGTACTTTAAACTTGTTCCGTTTGTTTACTATCTGTCCTATGCCTATTATTGTGAATGTTGCACGTGTACCGGAAAGGAATGTGTATTGTGCTTTCATTGGGTGAAATTCCAAAAACAGCAGTTAGATCCAGGTGCTTGACAGTGTTCAGTTCTTTTCTACCCTGTCGATTTTCTCTAGACCGCTTACTACAGAGTAAGAGAAGAGAGTTAAATTCTCCAACTGTAACTGTGGAATTGTCTGTTTCTCCTTTCAGTCCCCCAATTTTTGCTTTATGTTTTTTGAAGCTCTGTTGATGGGTGCCTTGCTGTTCTTCCTTCTTTCCTGATATCTCAAGTTTTCTTCTGCTATCAGTTCTGTTCTGTTGAAGAACTTCCTTTAGCAGTTCTCATACAGCAGGCTTACTGTCAATGAATCATCTTAATTTCCTTCATCTGAGAATGTTTTATTTTACCTCTGCCCCTAAAGATTATTTCTGCTGGGTTTAGAAATTTGTTTTGAATTTCTTTCTTTCAACGCGCTAAAAATTTTGTGTCACTTTCTTCTGTCCTCTGTGGCTCTAATGAGAAGTCCAGTTATTTGAAGGCTGTTCCCCTGTAGGCACTGTGTCGCTCTTCTTTAGTTGTTTTCCAGTTCTTTCTCTTTGTCTTCAGCTTTCAGCAGTTTGATCTTGATTTTGTCTGGGTATGGGTTTCTTTGGGTTTTCCTGTTTCAGTTTCATTAAGCTTCTCGAATCTGTGTCTTTTGTCACGTTGAGTAAGTTTTGGGCCCTTATTTCTTATATATTTTTTTCAGCACTATGCTTTTTCCCTTGTCTTTCTAGGATTCCAGTGGCATGAATGTTAGACTTTCTATATTGTGCCAAAGGTCTTTGAGGCTCTGTTCATATTTCCTTCATTTTTCTCTCCTTTTCAAATAATTTTTAGTTGACACATGTTCATCTTTACTGATGCCTTCCTTTGTCATTTCCCTTCTGCTTTTGAGCCTATGCAGTTCGATATTTCTTTTGGATATTCTATATTTTACTTCTAAAATTTACATTTGGTTCCCCTTTAGGTGTCTTTTTTTTAATGGATCTTTCCATGTTTCCATTTATTTCAATTGCTTGTTGGCACATATTTATTATTAGGTGCCTTAAATTTTCATCAGATCATTGCACCATGCCATCTTGGCATTGGCATCTATCCAGTGTCTTTTACCCATGCAAATCGATATTTCTGTGGTTCTTCAAACACCAAGCAATTCTTGAATGTATCCAGGACATTATGGGTATCATGTCACGAGTCTCTAGGGTTGCAAGTTCCAACCTAGCTCCCATGGGCTGTGCCTCCAACGACAGTTCAGTTTTCGTAAGCTTTGCAGTGCTATTTGGATCTATCCATGTGTGTGGTACCCAGTGGCCATTCTGGGATCTGGACTGAGTTCTGTCTGGTAGGTCAGTTTTCAAAGTCTGTAGTAAGGTAATTACACCAGATTCACGTATTCGCTGGCTGGGAGTGACTCCAAGAGTTATAAACAAGTTTATAGAGCTTTCCTCAGTTCTTCCCTCTCTGTCACCTGCTTTGTACTTTCCACGTTTTGGAGTGGTCCCCCTGCATTTTGGTCTTCTGGCCAGAAACCTGTCACTTTAGCTATCACACTCTGCTGTCCACTTCTGTAATTGCACCTACGTCTCAGAAGATTGGAAGGAAAAGATAACGTGGTAAGCTCATCTCCTGTGTGTTGTTCTTTTTTTCATTCTGGTTGTCACCAACCTGCCTGCCACTATTTACATTGTAGAGTCTTCATGAACCTCCTCTGGGCTTTCCATCCTGATTTTATAGTTGCGTTCAGTGAAAACCACAGACTAGAGTGTGCTCACTCCATCTTACCCAGGACCAGAACTTTTCCATCAGATTCTGAGGTTAAGCATTAATTCAGCCTTGTTGAATGAACAGAACTCATGGACTAGATATAAGCGTGCTTGGTGTCTTATAAAATCATATTTTGCCACTGTTGGCTTCTGGATATGAGTGTGGAACGATTATTTGTTACACACGCTGAGCTCCTTCTATTTCTCCATCTGGTTTAATAAGTAGCGGAAAAAACCAGACACTGACATGCCTCCAGACTGTTGTCATTGAGAGAGGGACTGGAAAGTAAAAATGTGGGTTATTGATAACATAAATGTGCCCCAGGGGGACTTCCATTTTAGCACCAGTAGATGGAGGCCTTTCTCTTCAACAGGATGAGTAAATTTGCTCAGGAAACATCACCTGCTAGACCGTGCTCCAAAGTGGTTGTCCTTCACTAGTTTTAGATCTTCAGAGACATTATGGAACCCACGTCTTCACTCTACAAATGAGCTAGAGGTATAGAAATGTTGAGATATGTATCCAAGTTCACATTTCTGTTAGAGTCCGGAGTAGAATCCAGACCTCTGGGTGCCTGGTCTTGCTGCCTTTCCAGTGAAGACATTGTTGACTCCCACTGCCCCATGATGCTACTGGTTCAGGCAGTCAGTAGAATGGGTCACACTTGGGATCAAAGAGAAGGACTCATGTGACTCCTGCCATTGAGTGAGTCTGGGCCTTGTGTGGACTTTCTCCTAACTTTTTAAAATCAGGAATACATGCAGAACCTGTCTCAAAGTTTCGTTCATTGGGTGAGAAAAGGGCTTCAGCTGCATAGCTTCTCTCTAAATTTCAAAGTAATTGCCCCTTTTCACCATAGACTGTTCACATAATTTAAAAATAATTGAATTTCACAATCTGACCAAGTTTTTCTTTATTGTTATGACACTTAATTCTCAGGAGTGACTTTTACCATACTGTTGATTCTCTGATACAAATATTCCTCTGGAATTTTTTCGACATTTTCCCTTATTTGGTAACCTAAGAGCTCTATTAATTCATTTTCATTGAGCAGGGGCCAAATTAGAGCTTTGGTTTAAATAAATGATTTTACATTCTCCAAAGGAATTTGTGAATGAGGAGGGACGCTACAGAGGCCTTATCCGATCCTGGGATTCACTGCAGTTTGAATCCCAAAAGAAGTTGGGAGTGGAGATTGAAGGATGGGACCTGAATATCACAGGAAGCCCAATTTGCCCTTAATCAAGAGCTTGCGAGTGGTAGAGTCTGGAATTGAAGAGACGTAATGCCTGGTCCTTTTCCGTTCTACCACTGGATGAGGATATAATATGTTCTTTTGATTAAATAGTAAATGAGTAGATTAAACAGTGCCTAGGACATGGAAAATGCGGCGCAACTGTTAGTTACATACACAAAACGAATCCTGCATTGTTTTCTCATGAAAGACAGAAAATTAAGTTTGTTTACCTTGCTTGCTAATTAGTGTTTTTTTCTTTTTACAGGCACAACTTTCTCGTTCCTATTTAATTACCTTCTTTAAGATCTAAAGATCTTAAAGATCTCATCTGAAGAGGACAAGAGACTATCTCTTCTCATCATTGCTCTATTCAGACTGTGATTATGTTCTCTTTATTATTTCAGCCCCACGGACCAAGTTTATAAACCATAATTTGCTTATTTTGACAATCTTTTGTTGTTGATGTCAGTGATTGGGTAATTATGTGTGTGAGTGTTCCAGACAGCATGAATTTTTGTATGCCAAGCGGTAAGCAAAGTGTTGATCCTGGGTCAGGATTAAAGCTCGCTAATTTAAAGAGTTTGTCCTTTTCATCTTCCCCCTGTAAATGCCAAGTAACATTCCTAAATACAATGGAAATCTTAGTCAAATTATTTTGTGACTGCAGGTAAATAAGTGCTCAATCAGTCTTTTGTAATTAACCAGTCAACACTTAGGAGGACTTATTTCTCTTCTCTCTCATCTCCAAATTGGAGTCATTTTAACGATTAGTCAGAAGTGAAATTATTGCTTATACCATTGGCCTTCTTCTACACCCTCCACAAAAATCTCTTGAGAGCTGTTCCCCTTGAAGATGTTTCTGTATCTCTAGGGAACAGAAGGAGACCTAAGGACTCAGGCAATTCAACAGCTAAACAGCTTAAGCCTTTACTAAGCTGCCATCCCTTTACCACCAAATATCTTTCTCAATACCTTGCCCTGAAATTCCAGGCCATTAGCCGGCAAGATGGCCCAGTTAAATAGTGTGGGCGGCACAACGAAATGCAGCCCCTATTTGTTCCACTCTTGGGACAAAACAATTTACACCATTTTCCACGTGAAAAATAACATACATCTTAACCTCTCTAAACAGGTTTATCAAGCCAAGGGTGATGGAGAGAAGCAATAAGAGTTCCGAAGGAGACTTCGTTCTGCTCTGGTTCTTTGCCCGGCCAAAGCTGGAGATGGCCCTGTTTTTCATCAACGTTGTTTTTTACCTTCTGGCTGTCATGGACAACTCAACCATTGTCTTCCTCTTCCTGGTGGACCCTCAACTGCACATGCCCATATACTTCTTCCTCAGCAATCTGTCCTTCCCGGATCTCTGCTCCAGGACCAGCAGCATTATCCAGATGCTGGTCGACCTCTGGGGCCCATGCAAAACCACCACCCACGTAGGTTAAGTCATCCAACCCTTCCCTCCCTGTCTGTGGGGGGCATCTCCTCTTGGTCACGGCCCACGACCGCTTTGCTGCTGTCTGCAAACCGCTTCACTGTATGACTGTCGTGCACCCGTAGCTGTTCCTGCAGCTGGCAGCTCTCACCTGGCTCAGCAAGATTGCCAACTGCCTTCCAGTGTCCCCACTGGTGATGTCCCTGGGGCAGTGTGGTCACCACCACATCAACCACTTTGTGTGTGAGATGCCAGCCATCATCCACATCTTCTGCTGACAGCATGAAGAGGGCCTGGCTTGCTTCCTGGTCACACCCACTGTCCTTATGCCTCTCACATGATACTCGTCTCCTACAGCTGTATTGTAGCTGCGGTGCTGTGGATCCAGTCTGCAGCCAGGGAGCACAAGGCCTTCAACACTTGCTCCTCCCGTGGCCATGGTGTCCCTTTTGTACAGTATGTACATGCAGCCTAGGAGCATGGGAAGCCAGGACCGGGGTAAGTTCCTCACCCTCTTCTGCGTCCTGGTGACCCCCACTCCGAATCGCTTCATTTACACACTGAGAAACAGAGACATGAAGGGGGCTGTGTGGGAGGTTCTTGGAAAAGACCACACCCTGTTGGACACAGGAGGGCACTGATGCAGGCAGGCAGTACTCATTCTGAGGTTCTTATGGTCCATGAAGACAGTTCTCTTCTAGGGCAATAACCGTGCACAATGGCATATAAAATGCTAGAATGTGAATAGAGCAGCTTCTTCTCTCTTTCAGGGTCCTGGACTCAAGAGCTTGTATCTCTGCGGGCAGGTAGACGGACCCTCTGTGTCCTTCAAAGTGACAGAGTTAATCACAAAGATAATGTGCTGGCGGAAAGACAGACGCTGCTTCCTCTTTGCTCAGTGGGGTTTTACAGGGAGACGATGATTTCTGTGCAGCTAACTTGTGACTCTGATTCCAGGAAGCTGTAATGTCAATAGTAGGGCAGAACGTGGGAAAGGAGATACCATGGCAGAAAAACGTGTGTGTGAGGAGGTGACTGGTATTTTGGGGTACACTTCTTCCGTCCCATATGCCCTTTTGTTCTGAATTTTTCAGACCCCCGTGGAGATGACACTATCGCTCGCTCAGTCCGTTCCAGCGTCCGTCTGCCCTGGGCAAGGAACGTGTACCTGCTTCTCTCAGAGGAGTGTTGCTTTGAAATTTCAGGTCGTATGCCACTTATTCATCATGATATCAATTTAATGAATGCAACAAGCATTTAAAAGTGAGTTAGGCTAGCATGAAATGGAATGGAAAATTTCAGAGAGGATCCTACACTGCAGGGTGAGTCAGTTGTGTGAGTGTATGTTTGTGTGTGTGTCAAAATGTGCTTTTTACTGTGAACCATGGACACAACTGTTTGATAGTCACTGCCTTTGAGAGTCGATGTTGGGACAAGATCCCAAGCAGGCAGTACATCTGCACTGGGAAATAATTTAGGGATTCAATTCTTCATAATTCAAGAACAGAGGGTCATACAAGGAGAGTAGTGCTGTGGCAGCAGGTCGACTGGAGAATGTGAGAGGCGAAGAAATTTCAGCGGAGGGAGTTTCGTATAGAGGAGGGGTTAGCCAGGAAAAATGATAATGACGATGGCAATGAGGCTAATAATGATGGAAATGGAACCGTATTTCATCAACTCATGTCTTTTCACCTTTTGACAATTTTGAAGTAAGAATGATTCAAGATTTAATGGCAAGTCATAGTTTACTTCACATCATTGTTTTTCTTAGAATTTACAGTGGAAAGTGAAAGCAAGAATCTTTGATTAGGTTGTAAACATCAATGAAATTTCAACTCTTTCCAGGAACTAGTTAGACTCTGTGATGGTGAATTTTGTGTCTCAACGTGACTAGGCCACAGCACCCGGGTATTTGGTCGAACACCAAGCTCCATGTTGCCGTGAAGGTGTTCTTCAGATGAGACTGGGGTTTAAACCAGCAGACTTTAAGGAAAGCAGGCTGCCCTCCACAGTTGGGTGGGCTCATCCAGTCAACCGAAAGTCCCAAGAGAAACAGGCTGCAGCCCCCCAGGAAGACAGGACTCTGCCTCCAGACTTCTTTAGGGCTCCAGCGGCAGCCCCCACTCTTCCTGGGTGTCCAGGTCGCCCTGCAGATTCAAACTTGCCAGCCCCCAGAATCACATTGGCCAGTTCCTTAAAATCTCTCATTGTCTGCCTGCCTATCATCTGTCTATCAATATCTCTATCTATAGATAAATACCTCCATGTCAATATGTCTCTATCTATTTTAATGTATCTATATTTATACTAACAGCTACATTAATATCTCGGCATCTAATTACCTCTATCTCTATCTATCTATATCTACACATCCCTGCTGAATTCTACCAAACATCCGAAGAAGATTTAACACCTACCCTTCTCAAACTTTTCCAAACAATTGAAGAGAAGGGGATACTTCCTAACTCATTCTACAAGGCCAAAATTTCCCTGATACCAAAATCAGACAAGGACAACACACACACACACAAATTATAGGCCATTATCACTGATGAGCATAGATGCAAAAATCCTCAACAAAATATTGGCAAATCAAATACGACAATACAATAAAAAGATCATACACCATGATCAAGTGGGGTTTATTCCAGGATGCAAGGATGGTTCAGCATGCACAACTCCATCAACATGATACACCACGTTAACAAAATGAAGAATAAAAATCACATGATCCTCTCAATAGATGCAGAGAAAGCATTTGACAAGATACAGCATCCATTTATGATAAAAACTCTGAATAAAATGGGTACAGAGGGAAAGTACCTCAACATAATAAAGCCCATATATGACAAACCTACAGCTAACATCATACTCAATGGTGAAAAACTGAAAGTCACCCCCCTGAGAACAGGAACAAGACAAGGATGCCTGCCTACTTTCACCACTCCTCTGTAACATTGGAAGTCCTAGCCAGAGCAATTAGGCAAGAAAAAGAAACAAAAGGGATGAAAATTGGAAAAGAAAACTAAAAATTGTCACTATTTGCTAGTGACACGATTTTACATAAGAAAACCCTCAAGAACTCACCAAAATACTATTAAAAATATTAAACAAATACAGTAAAGTTGCATTGTACCAAATCAACATAAAAGATCCATTGCATTTCTGTACGCTAACAATAAAATAGCAGAAAGAGAAATCAAGAATACAGTCCTATTTACAACTGCAACAAAAACAATAAAATATCTAGTAATAAATTTAACCAAGTACAGAGCCAGCCCTGATGGCCTAGTGGTTAAAATTCAGCGTGCCCACTTCAGTGGCCTGGGTTCAGTTCCCAGCCACGGAACTAGACTGCTCGTCTGTCAGTAGCCATGCTGTGGTGGCAGCTCACACAGAAGAACCAGAAGAACTCACAACTATATACAACTATGTACTGGGCTTTGGGGCTGGGGAAAGGAAGTAAAAGGGAGAAAGATCGGCAGATGTTAGCTTGCGGCAAATCTTCCCCTGCCAAAAAAAAAAAAAAAGACATGGTACTAAATTAGTAGTTAAAAAAAATTAACCAAGGATGTGAAAGGCCCATAGACTGAAAACTATAAAACATTATTGAAAGAAATGAAAGAAAACACAAAGAAATGGAAAGATTTCCTGTGCTCACTGATTAGAAGAATTAACATAGTTAAAAATGTCCATACTTCTTACAGCAATCTACTGATTCAATGCAATCCCTATTAAAGTTCCAAAGGCGTTTTTCATAGAAATAGAACAAAGCACCCTAAAATCTATATGGAATAACAAAAGACCCTGAATAGCCAAAGGAATCTTGAGAAAATGAACAAAGCTGGAATATTACACTCCCTGCTTTCAAAGTACACTACAAAGCTATAGTAATCAAAACAGCATGGCACTTGTACAAAACAGACAGATCAATGGAACAGAACCGAGAGCCCAGAAATAAATCCACACCTCTATGAACTGCTAGTTATCTATGAAGGAGCCAAGAGCATACAATGGAGGAAAGAAAGTCTCTTCAGTAAACGGTGATGGGAAAACGGAACAGGCACACGCAAGAGAACGAAAGCACACCATCATCTCACACCGTGCACAAAAATTAACCCAAACTGGATCGAAGACTTGAATATAAGACCTGAAACCATAAAAATCTTAGAAGTAAACAGAAGCAGTATGTTCTTTGACATTGGCCTCAGCGGTATCTTCTTGAGTATCATGTCTCCTCGGGCAAGGGAAACAAAAGAAAAAAAATAAATAAATGGGACCACACCAAACTTAAAAGCTTCTGCACAGCAAAGCAAGCTATCAACAAAATAAAAGACAACCTGAAAGTTGAGAAAAGATATTTGCAAATCATATATCTAATAAGCGGTTAATATCAAAAACATATAAAGAACACATACCACTCAACAACCCACTAAAAAAATAGGCAGAGGATCTGCATGGGCATTTTTCCAGAGAAGATATAGAGACGGCCAACAAGCACATGAAAGGATGTTCAACATCACTAATTATAAGGGAAGTGCAAATCAAAACTACAATGTGATATCACCCTGTGCCCATCAGAATGGCTGCAATTAAAAAGACAAGAAATAACAAGTGTTGGAGAGGATGCGGAGAAAAAGCAAACCTCGTACACTGCAGCTGGAGATGGAAACTGGTGCAGCCACTAGGGAAAACAGTGTGGAGAGTCCTCAAAATGTTAAGACTAGAACTACCAGACGATCCATCTATTCCACTTCTGTGTATTTATCCAAAGAACACAAAAACATTAATTCAAAGAGATATATGCACCCTGATGTTCATTGCAGCATTACTCACAATAGCCAAGACTTGGAAACAACCTAAATGCCCATCAGTGGGTGAATGGATAATGAAGATGTGGTAAAAATACACAATGAAATACTACTCAGCCACAAACAAAGATGAGACATCATCAATGGACCTGGAGAGAATTATGATAAGTGAAACAAGTCAGATGGAGAAAGCCAAATACCATATGATTTCACTAACATGTGGAAGATAAAAACAACAACAAACAAATGCATAGACACAGAGAATAGACTGGTGGTTACCAGAGGGGAAGGGAGGAGGGGGCAGCATGAAAGGGGTACATGTGTCCGGTGATGGATGGTGATTAGACTTTGGGTGGTGAACAGGATGTAGTCTTCACAGAAATCAAAATATATAGATGTACCTTTGAAATTTATATACTGTTATAAACCAGTGTTACCTCAATAAACAATTAACTTAAAAAATCTCTATATCTAACTACCTCTATCTCTACCTTTATTTATCTATCTGTATCTACACATCCTATTTGTTCTGTTTCTTTGGAGAACGCTGACTGATACAGTCACTATTAACACTTCTCAAAAAGTAATAAAAATGTAAGTATGTCTCCATTAGCTTTTGCGTAAGTTTACTATTTTTTTAATCCTAAATTCTTTAGGTTCATACTCAGTTTTCATGTCTTGTTTCTTATATTCAAACCGTCATTCTCTCGAACAACATAAGCTTTACCTTTATTTTCAGTTCAGACCTTCTCATTGCATTATTAGATGTTAAAAAAAATTGTGGATATTGCATAAAATGCAGAGTGCACCTTTCTCGAAAGAAAGGAAATCTCTATGCCAGTCCTTTTCCATCACTAAGTCTTTCGTATCAAGAGTCTTCTCAAGTTCACCATTCAATGTGATTCCACTTTGGAGACGTGGTTCCAAATAAAATTTTAACTAACACATCATCATCACAGTAACAACTTTATTCCCTATAAACTGCATCACTCTTTATCTGTTTCCTTTTTCTTAATATCAGGAACCTGACCTAAATAGTGTCTAATTTAGTGTTAATGATAATTATGATAATGATGCAAAAGAAGATGATGATGTTGATGATGATGAAGATGTGTTGACAGTGTTTAACAGTCTTTCTGTATGTAGAGACCACATGTTTTCTTCTTTTAGACCAAATCTCATCATATTTTGGTCCTGCAATAAGGAATCCCACAATCAGTGCTAGTGGGAACTCTAGAGTGGATGAGATATTGGGGTGTATGCTCTGAGCAAGGACCAGGCGATCTCTCCCAGAGACTAAGAGGAAGCTGTTGTTGGTCATGTCTGAGTTGGTATTCAGATACGAGGTTAACTGCCAGTCAATGAGCCCACGTCTACTGTCAGTCAGTAGTCCTTGCTCTGCAGTTGGTGGTTGTCAGTCTCCTGCAGCACAGATGCCCCTTCCACCTGTGTGACTTTGTCTCCTTTGAGCCACTGTATGGTTGGTCTCTGCTGCATCAGTGCAGCTGATACTCTCAACAGTAATCAAAACCAATTTTTCTGAAGAAATAAAAGAACTTCATGCACATACGGAGAGGAATAATCTCTGCTGTGTGTTGAGGTTTTACTGTGTTATGCAGTATGTATTTCCCACTCTCTCACTACTTAATTCTCCACAGCAACTCTGTGAGGCTGCTATTGCCCCACTTTACAGATGAAGAGAGTGGGGCTCAGAGAGATGTGTTTATTGAGCAAGGACACATAGTCACTATGGAAGGAGCCAGGCCGCACAGCAAGGACGACCTGACCTAACGCCACACTCCCAAACCCTGTGCTCCATGTCCCTCCCTCATTATCCACACAGAAGTCTTGGTCTTGTAAAAATATGAGTTCTCCTGACCTTAAATACCAATCAAAGTCTGAATAAGACATTGTTTTGGGTCTGTAGGAAGGGAACTTGTTGTGACATTTAATCTGGTAAAGAAAAACAGGGTTACATCCACAAAAAATCTAAATTTGAAAAATACAAAGAATAATGACCAAGGCCTCGTTCTACCAGATGACAAAATATCCTATAAATCAATAGGTTTACAAGTTACTGACAGTGCATTACTCACATAGACATGAATAAATATCCAAGGAACAGAAAGGATATTCCCCAAATAAACATATATACATAGGAAATTTAGCATCTGGCAGAGAGATAATTTCAAGGCAATGGTGAAAATATAGTTAAGGGAAATAAATTGGGAACTAAGTATTGGAAAATATTAAATGTAACTCTGTCACACACACATTCACTCTCACACACATGCACGTTCCTGATGGAATGGACTGGAAAGCTAAGCATAAATAGAAAATCATAAAACAACAAGATAGACATAATCTTGGGGTTAGGAGGCCATTTCTCAGTATAACTTCAGACATCAAGGCATAAAATCATTCCCTCCTGAATGCAAACAGTATTGAGATTTCTCAAAAAGTTAAAAATAGAAATACCTTATGACCCAGTCATCCCACTACTGGGTATCTGTCCTAAGAACCTGAAATCAGCAATTCCAAAAGTCCCATGCATCCCTATGTTCATCGCAGCATTATTCACAATAGCCAAGTCATGGAACCAACCTGAGTGCCCAGCAACTGATGATCGGATAAAGAAGATATGGTATATATATACAATGGAATACTACTCAGCCATAAAAAGGACAAAATCGTCCCATTCACAACAACATGGATAGACCTTGAGGGTATTATGTTGAGTGAAATAAGCCAGACAGAGAAAGACGAACTCTATATGACTCCACTCATAGGTGGTAGTTAACATATAGACAAAGAGAACTGATCGGTGTTTACCAGGGGAAAGGCGGGGTGGAGGGAGGGCACTAAGGGTGAAGTGGTGTACCTACAACATGACTAATAATAATGTACAACTGTAATTTCACAAGGTTGTTAAATATCATAATCTTAATTAAAAAACATCATGCCCTCCCCCCTTCTCAAAATAAACTGAAAACATAAAACTCAACACTCCTCCAGGGTCCCTCACACCCTCATCACCTGGACCTCAGGGATCTCTCAGACCTCACTTCCCACCACCCAGACCTTTCCACATGTGACGCTCTTCCTCCTCCACAGCTGTTGCCCTGGCTCTTCCTTCCCCTGGGAATGTCCTCCACACTCATGTTGTGTGTCTCCCTCCCTCACTCACTCATCAGGGAGAGCTCCAGCAGCAGCTCCCAGACCTCCTGTTCCTTCTCTAGGCTCACCCCACTGCATTGTTGGTCCTGTGTTTTGTCGACATACATCCTCCATTGGCTTGCTTACTTAGTGAACTTGTACATCTCATGAAAGCAGTGACATCATTTCCCTGTTTTTGCATCCCCTGCTCCAGAACAAGATGCATATAAAATGTATTTAAATAATTCATTTTATTGAATGAAATAAGGAACACAAGAAGGCATAAATATGTGATCGAAGGGGTTTAATATATAAAATTTTAAACTTTGTACCACAGAGGAAACAAAAATTATAGGAAAAAGATAAACATCCACTGGAAAAATGATTCACTGCTTATATGATGACAAAGGGACTAGATTCATAGATAAAATGCTCCTTTAAATCAATAAGCAAAAGCAAAAAAAAGAGAAAAAAAACGACAATGAAAATCAGAGGAAACAAGTAATTTAGTGAAGAAACACAAATAGCCCTAAAACATTTCAGAAAGTGTTAAACTCACTCTGGATGAAGTAAATTGATAATTTGGTAAGACTGATAAGCAAAGACTAAGATAATCTACAGAATCAATGTTAGTGAAATTGTGAAACCATTCTACATGTTGTTGATAAAAGTATAAGTTTATAGTTTTTGAAGGAAAATTTAAAGATGTCTATAAAATATAAATATGGGCACGCCATTTGCTTCAGAATCTTAGGATCTATCTTCTAGAAATAGTAGTCAAGTTTGCAAGGATTTCAGTACACATGGATCCAATGTAGCTTTGTTTGTGACAGTGAGAGTGGGACCCTGCCCCGGTCATTAGGTTTGCAGTAAACACGTGCACAGCATATACTGATATGTAAATATATCCATGATGTATTCAGTGAACAGACTTGCCAGGATTCCCAAGCCTGCTCTTTTCAGGGCTGGTTTCTCAATTCTCGCATCCCTCTCTTAGAGTGAGGAGCTTGCCACACTAAGTGTGTTTATAGTTTTTAACCTCCATGTTTTTGATACCATCTGGCTCCCAACGCTTCACCCACTGTTCTGTCTCAAGCTGGAAGAAAACCGGCCTGTGCTGAGCTTAAAGAAATCGCCTGAGTCTGGGACTCCCCTAGGTGGGGGCTGTGCCCAGTGCAGCTGGTTTCTAATCCCAAAGAACAGGAGACCAGCAATAGCAAGGATGGATTTGGCCTTGACCAAGGGTGTAGACCTAAGACTGAGAAATACTTGCAGAAGAGCTTTTGGCCATGAGAGAGTAAATGCTTCTGAAAGTTTTGCCAATTGAGTTTTGATGGTGCCGTTAGTTCTTTCCACTAACCCCGAGGGCTGGGGATGATACGCACTGTGAAAGTGCTGCACAATAGGCTGAATGTCATAGATAGATTTAGTTACTTGTCTGGTGAAATGAGTTCCCTGGTCGCTGTGAACCTCGGCAGGAATTCCTCAGACAGGAATTACCCTTTCCAGTGACAGTCTGCCTACTGGTAAAGTCATTGCTCTTCTGCAAGGAAAGGCCTCAACTCAATGTGAAAACATCCGAATCATTACCCAGATGTATCTATATCCTGGAGATGGTGGCATCTGAACAAAGTCTAATCGCCATACTTCAAAGGGCCCCTTAGGAAGGGGAAAGTGACCTTGAAAAACATGATGTGTCTTCCTGGGATTACATTTAGGGCATAGAGGACAAAGAGCACATGCTTTAGGAGCCGCTGTGGGAGAAACTTTCCAAAATTATTGTTTTCCCCATAAAATCATCTTTTCAAATGCCCAGTGACTTACATGATGTACACGTTGGAGTAACGGCAATTGTGCTCCAACAAGTACTATATGTCTTCTGTCAGGTCGAAACCACATTTGTGTGGCCGGGTCAAAAGTTCCCCCTTTTTGTTGTCATGTTTGTTCCTCTCCCTCCGTGGCTATTTCTTGAGCCTGTAGAAGGAAATCTTCCCCTGGATCAGCAGGGTTAACAGAGAGCAGTGGGCATTCTCAAGGCTGGACAGAATAGGTATTTAAAGCTGCTTGCTCAGCAGTAGCATCAACAAGTTGGTTACCCTTGGCCTCCCTACTATCGGATTTGAAATGCCCTGGTATTTTAATAATTGATGATTATTTGCATAGTTGTATAGCATTTAGCAATTTGCAACGTGTTCCATTTTTCACAGGTTTTCCTGAAGAGGTCAAGAACCTCCGTTATTTCCACAGCATTCCAAAGCCGTGTGCCACTCCAAAGGCATAACAATTGTCAGTACAAACATTACCTATCTGATCCTTAGGTAGTTGATAACTTTGAGTTAAGGCAATTAATTCAGCCTGATGTGCTGATTTTACTCCTGGTAAATAAAAGGTTTCCATTATGTCCACTGAGGATGTTATTGCATATCCAGCCTGGTAATGTGCCTGCTCATCTTTTGAACAGGACCTATCTGTAAACCAAATTAGATCAGCATTGTTAATGGGATCTCTTGTACGTCATTCCTAAGAGTAAGAAGGTAATCTTTAATAATATGCAGTCATGGTCATTTTCCTCCTGTCATGCTGAAGCAAATAGCAGGGTAAATGTCATTGCAGTGAGCCAGGGTATTATTACGTGCAGAAAGCACCGGTACTTCCTTAGAGGCTCATTGGCTTACAGAATAATGCAGAGAATTTAGAAGACACTCGACTGAGCATGGGACATAAACAGTTAAAGGAGATTCCATTACCATTTATTCACTAGCCTCACACAAGAGAGCTGTTGCTGAAATCGCCCTCATACACAGTGGAAGGCTTTTTTGCTGCCAAGTCTACTTGCCGACTATTATATCCTATAGGTCAGTGTTGATCACCATGTTTTTGAGTTGATACACCTAAAGCATTTTCTTTATCTTTGTATACAAAGAGGAAAACTGGCAAGCTGAAATTGGTGTGACCTAAAGCCAGGGCCTGAGCCAAGATGGAATTTAAGGGGTTTGTGACTTTTTGTCCTTCTGGTGTCCCTTGAATCAAATCAGATTGGTCAGACTTAAGTAATATATATGAAGGTTGAGCAATGAGTGCCAAGTTAGGCCCCCAATTCCTGCAGTATCCAGTCAGTCCTAGAATCCCCTCAACTGTTCCTGTGTGAGCAGTCTTACAAAGCCACCATTTCCTCCGTTAGAGTTCTGTAGTTTCTTATCCAGTTCAGTTTTAGGATCTGAAAGTTCATCAGAAACCTGTGTTCTTGAGCAAATGTCGCAGTCCTTGCCACGAATCTCTCTGAAGCTGAAGCATATTTGTAAAAGCATCAGAGAAAAACAATAACTATGTGTAAATGACAAAAGACAACATTATAATGCAATTAGCATGGAAATTAGGTTACAACATTTTAAGGTGATGACTAACGTTATACCAGGACATATTAATAACGTTTACCCACACAATATAACCTAAGAAAGTTTCTCATCATTTATTTGGCATTGCTTCCCATGCAATTTAACATATCAAATAAACCTAAGTAGTTTAATATCTCCCTCTCTATAGGAAGAGAGACCAAATTCTTCAGAAGTCCCAGGGGCCCACTGGAAATTCTCAAAGTTACTTTCAGATCAAAAGAAAGCTTTTATTTAAGTTTTGTATTTTTGGGTAGTTGGTCAAAAAAACGCTTAGTCACATAGGATTATAGCTCACTGTGAAGCAATGCTTAGTTATCCATTTAACCAAACAGACGACAGAAGATGTTAAAGGCAATCATAGAGAGTTTAAAAGTTTCAAAAACCCTAGCTCTCTTATTAGAGTGGTTTTAGCTTTTTGAACACAGGAAATTATTTTGATAAAATATAGACTCCTTGTCTTTTAGGTAGACTTGCTCAAAGGTGAAGAAAAATCTTTCATAATCTCTTTATCAAGAGCAGACTAAGAGTCCAAGAAAATTATCCCTGTAAGACAAAGAAAAGCAAATTCTAATTTTTGTACCAGCTTACTTTTGACATTGAAACTTATTTACTTAATTAAATTCATTTTAATCTCAGCCAACTTGACCATGCACAAAACTCTTTCCTCAGGGTTCTTCTTCAACAAACCTTCCATTGCTTTCTCTTTTACATTCAGAATTTGTCCCATGTCTTCCCTCCTTCCTAGAACTTTAGTGCAAACTTACCCTTTTTTTTTAAGATTGGGACGTGAGCCAACAACTGTTGCCAATCTTCTTTTTTTTTTTCCCCCTGCTTTTTTCCCCCAATTCCCCCAGTACGTAGTTGTATATTTTTAGTTGTGGGTCCCCCTAGTTGTGGCATGTGGGACGCAGCCTCAAGGTGGCCTGATGAGCGGTAGCCTGTCTGCACCAAGGATCTGAACCAGTGAAACCCCGGGCCACCGAAGGCAGAGCATGTGAACCTAACCACTCGGCAACAGGGCCAGCCCCCAAACTTACCTTTCTTAAGAAAACAAAATATCTCCATTCCTTATACCTTCTTTCCTGAAAATGTACATCTTACCTTCCTTGTATACAGAGATGTTTTCCTTATTCTTTTACATTAGCATCCTGTGGATTGGCAGACCCACAAATACTATCTAGAAACAGGAGTTTTCTCATAGAAAGTTTCTCAGTTGGCACGAAGTATTTAATATTGAACATTTTCCTAGATTATGTGACCCTGCAATTCATTTGGGTTAATGTTTTAATTATACTTAGAAATAATTTACATAAGCACTTACTTTAAGCCAATTGAATAGAGCTCTCTTATAAACTAGTGTTAAGGATACCATCCAGGGGTAGAAAAATAGTGCATATTTATAATATACATATGTAGACACACACATAAAAACATAAACAGATGCAAAGATTGAATAGCCTCCGCTTTTAAAATTTTCCTTAGATCTCTGGGCAAGGGTGCTTGCATAGCAGTCTGCATCTCAAAGGCTTCTTTTCTGCTTTTTTCTTCAGTCTTAGGAATCTGGGATTGTCTAGATAATAACCTCAGAGAGGTTGTGAGCTTTTTGAGATAAACAGGGGAAGTTACTTACCTATCAAAGGACTGACACACCCATCCAATGATATTATCCTTACTTTGCTTCTTTCCCTCTGGGTACATAGTCTTATCTTGAAAGAAAGTTCTCCTGATGTTTTGAATATCTGCTTCCAATTTGGCCAAATTTCTGATCATAATTTGCTAAATCCTCCCAAATGTCTTGTCAGGTTTCAGCTGGGACAAACAGTAGCTACGCCTGGCAGCATTAAACAACTCCATTAATTGTTAATTTTAGTTTCCCCTTGACTGTTTAAGGGAATAACAGCAGTTTCCTGAAAATCTCAGAGTCTCCTTAACTCTGGAAGGCCCATACTAGGCCCTCCTTTGAAGGTAGATGATGGGGGTGTCTGCAGAGCCATAACTCAATAGACTTTTCTTTTAGGTACCTCTTATAACTTAATTTTTTATTGGCTTTTTGCAACAAAACTTTGATAAGGTTATTTAGGAATTTTGAAGTCTTTCCTTTTAAGTGCACTTCTTAATTGATCGTATCTGATTGGAATGTTCTTTCTAATGGCCAACGTAACTCTCCTGAGGCTGGTGGCAGTTTGGTAAGATCCCAACCACAATTGGAGTGCAACCTGCATTTCTGTCCAACCATATCTGACTACAAATGGGGTGCAACCACATTTTTGTCTGATGGTATTTTGGGGTCCCCACCTGACAATTATGAAGTGAAGCTCTCAGGAAAAAAACAAGCTTAGAAGATTCTGCTGCTTTTTATAGGTATTTACAACTTCTGGAACCTTCAGATTTTGAGCAATTGTGCTGGAAGTTGGCGTGCTCCACTCTTTGGAGATTAAGATCACATTCAATCTGTCTGTTCTGTGGTTCTTAAATCTATTGAACAAAAAACACAAATTCTGGAAGCAAAAAGGAACCCCAAAGTGGCCACTATAATTTTAAATTGTCCCAGATTATCTTGATCCAAAGATCCAGCCGTTTATGCTTATCCCCATTTTGTTAAGCACTTGCAAGTATCAGTTCCATACGGCCATGAAGCCAGCTGGAGTTCCATGGGGAGGCTTGCCTGTTTGGGGGCTGGTTGGCTTTAGAAGCATGATTTCCCATTTTCTTTGACTTTGATTTTAGCATAAAATCTGAACAATTTCTAAAGACAGTGGAGTGGGTCAGAAGTGTGCTGCTTGTGAGTGTCACTTCCTAAAAGGCCGTGAACACTCTCTTATTTGTCCTGGTGTCTCCCACTGGCAGTCGAGATCTGGGGGCTCAGAGGACTAGATGACAAATCCTTCTGTTCACATCCCTGGATGAGTCATCAATTGCTTAAATGAATGATCACAAAGGAATTCCCTATGAGACCGCTGCACATCACAAGGACCAACTTCAGACACTCCCACTAGGTTCCCAGTCTCCTGAGAATGTCTTACGGCTGGAAGGAGCTGGTGTCCCTTCTCTTTGAAATTGAATGAGTTCAGTCTCTCGTTTTGCTACAAACAACTTGTTCAGAATTTATAGACACAATTCTTTCCAATTTAAAGCCAGATTAAGAAGTCAGTCAGTCCTGTTCACTCCAAAGTTGCCCCTAGGCTCCCCTGGCCTAGGAAATTCCCGCTATCTTCCTTTACTAGGATATGCACCTGTACCCCCTCAAGACACCTAGCATTAAGACTTGTAAGAGCTCATGTAAAAGTCAGAGCCTACGACTTGACTAAGGAGGTCCAGATTTCAGGAGAACTCACTGAGGCACCCAAGGAGCACAGTGAAGCTGAAAGGGCTCGATGGGCCCATGCTGGTACCAAGCACCTGTTCAAAGTAGATTCCAGGCGCTCTCAGGAACGTTTCTCTGAAATCCCGCTGTCTATGTCAAGAAATGTCAGTGCAAACATCCAATAACCATTCTACAGATAAAAGAGACAAGGCTAATTTTACTAGAGCCAGGCTGAGGGCTACAACCTGGGAAGGCAGGCTCCACAGAGGAAGAAAGTTTTCTGCGGAAGCGTGGTTTTCAGTACAGTTTTATACCTTTAGAATAAAGAACACGCATTAAACACACCTAAGGTACGTAGTCATCAAAATTTCAAAGATACTCAGTTTCAGATTAGCAGGTCAGCATGACCCTGATGTCCCAGAAAGGGAACCTGTCTTCAGGAGTAGTGACATGGGCTTACCAAGGCTGGTGCTCTGGGAGGGAAGTATGCATCCTTATCATCAAAGAGGTCCTTCTTTTACTTTGAGATAATGTTTGGTGCCCCCTTTACTTTAGTGGTTAAAGCAGATGGACAATGTGCATTTCAAAGGCCATGAGTCAGGCTTCTTTAGTTCAGGCTGAATCAGGTTTAAATCAGAATAGCTACCACATATACCTCAATATGTGAAAACTTCCTGTGACTGTTCATTCGTGTCCTTTACATCCTTTGGAATAAACCACAATCTAGTGAGTAAACTCTTCTGCTGAGTTCCCTGAGTCGCTCAGGCAAATTCATCAAACCCAAGGTGGGAGTCACAGGAACTTCCGATTTAGAACCCGTTGGCCAGAAGCACAGGTGACCACCTGCACTTGTGATTGGCATCTAAAGTGGAGGCAGTCTTGTGGGACTGAGCCCTTAACCTGAGGAATCTGATGCTATCTCCAATTGATTTAAATTGTAACACCGAGCTGACATAAAGAATTGGTTGTTGTGGGAAAAGCACCCACCCAGAAACACATTTCAGATCAGCGCTCTAAGGGATTGGGGTAGCGCATCTCACTTGGCTCATGTACCCATGGTCAGTCTGGCCTCATTTCCAGGCCGTGCATGCTTGAGTTCAGCATGATGCTCACAGCAGCCAGCAGGGGAGGAGACCCAGGCAGGAAGTGGGGGGCAGGCGGTTCATGGAGAGTTCTGGAAAGATCCAGGGTCTGTTTCTTCTGTCAGAAGCCATTGAAGACTGTGCAGCTAGTTGCCACAAGAGGGACACCAGAGATCAGTAATGGTGGAGCCTAGACGATTCTGGTGTATTGGGTGGAGAAGTGACCCAATACCCAGAGGTAGGTGGTTTGTTTCCAACGTGACTTGTAAGCATCTTTTCTCCTTTCACTGTGACTTTAGGACTTCCATCCAAACAGGATGGGAATTCACTCTGTTCAGGAAGACTCTACTGGAGAGTTCCCAATAATTCTGCTGGACATGGGCCAGGAATAGTGTGGAATCCCTGGTGCTCCTTTCACTTCTCCTTGGACATCAATCTGAGGCACTAATGACACTTCAAGTGTATCTCCTTAGGTTCTGGAGACGATGTCTTCGTTTTCTGTTGAGCATTTTGGTAGCAGTTGGATTAGTAAATGACCCATCAGCCCTCCTTGAGGTCAGGAGGATGCTACAAGCTTGGGGAAACAGGGACCCTAGTGGGTCCCCTTGCCCCCTCATTGCTGATATCTCTAGAGGCTCTAAAAACTCAACTACTAACCTTGGATAAACCATAAGCAGGCAAAGGGAAATAACAGTGCATCCAAACTCCACAGGAGATTTTTCATCCTCTTTCCAAGGCGTCAGGGAAAGTTTTTAGTATTCAGATTGAAGTTTTTCTTCAGATCTTGAAATTTTTCATCTAATACTTTTAAAATTATTTTCCTCCACTTGTTCTTTGCTCTTCATCTTGTGGGTGGTAAACTGAGAAACAATGTCAGTGAAGTCCATTTCCTCACTTCCCAACTTGGGGACTAGTGTTATTGTGTGTCTCCGACTCCCGAGGTAACTGCTGCCCTACTTCTTCGCCTCTCTCTTCCCTGCCCCTACAGTCCCCAAAAGTTGTGCCGTGTTTAGCCAATTATGAACAGAGTGGAAAAGCATGGGCCAGCTTACAGGTGAACCTACATTATACGCCAGCAGCAGAGAGAGACGGACATCATTACACCACAGTCCCTCTGAGTGTCCCAAAACATGGTGGCAAAGGGAAACCTTCCCAGGAGGTGGACTACAGGCAATTAATTAGCTGTTAAGTTGTCAGGAGGGAAATATGCACTCAAGTTTGGACATGCACTGATTTCGGGGCATTGGCTAACAGGTTGGTCTTTTGTTCAGGGATTTGAGATGAAAGAGACTGGGAAACTGATGACGGGGAAGTCTGGAGAAGAGAATGTAGACAGACTTCTTGAGAGGGGCACAGGGCATGAAGATATCTGCATCCTACATAAATGCCCACTAAAGGGCATCCATTGCAGAGACAGATCTCAGCAGTGTGGTGGATGAGATGACTCTTCCAGTAGATGTCAATCAACCTCTTTTGTCAGCCAGCCTTGCTCCTGGGCCCATGAATAATTGAACATGAGTAAAGGGATGGAGGCTACGGATTGACTCAATATCATGAACTTTCTTTCACCAAGGTTGACCTTGATTTGGCACATTCCCTGGAGTCTCGGGGGACAACTAGCGGCATGTTGATTATATTAGACTCCTTTGATGATGGGTAAGTAATGTTTGTCTTTGTAGGGATAGAAAAACATTCTGGGTGCAGCTTGTCTTTCCTTCCCCAACCACTTAGAGAATGGACTTTCAGAATACCTTAATCATCACCAGGGCATCTCATACAACATCACTGATGGCCAGGGAACATATTTTACAGCAAAAGGAGTGTGGCAACAGGACCACCATTGGAATTCATGATTCTTGCTCCCTCCTCACCGTTCATAAGCAGCAGTCTTGAAAGACTGATGGAATGGCCTGCTGGAGGTTCAGCTATGCTGCAAGCAAGTATCCACACAATACTATGTGAGTGAACACCGCTTTCCTACAGCCGTTGTGTATGCCCTACACCCGCAGTCAGCATGTGAGATTGTCTTCCCCATAACCTGGTGCATGGGTCCAGGAACCATCATGCAAGATGAGAGTGTCCTCCCCACTATTACACACAATGGTCCAGTTGAAGAAGTTTGCTTCATGGCACTGCAGGTTTGGGCTTGGAGAACATAATGGTCGAGCACATGTGTCAACTTGGCTAGGCTACAGTACGCAGTTTTTGTTCAAATGCGGGTGTAGATATTGCTGTGGAAGTATTTTTCAAGATGTGATTAACATCTAAATCATTAGACTGAGTAAAGCAGATTGTTTTTCATAATGTGATGGATCACATCCTTCCAATGAAGGCCTTAAAAGACAAGACTGAGTTCCCCAAGGAAGAGGGAATTCTGCCTCCAGGCTGCCTTTGGACTCACGCTGCAGCATCGACTCCTGTCAGAATTTCCTGCTTCCTGGCCTGTCCTGCAGATTTTGAACTTGCCAGCCCCCACATCATGTGATTCACCTCCTTAAAATCAATCTCTCTTCTACACACACACACACACACACACACACACACCCTTATTGGTTCTGTTTCTCTGGAGAAGCTTGATAATATAGTGGATTTGAAGATCTGGTACTGAAGGAAAGAATACTCCCACTAGAAAATATACACAGCCATGTGATTTCTTTAAATTAGAAGCTACGACTGCCACCTGTTCTATTTGGGCTTCCTATGCCTGTAAATCATCAGACAGAGAATGAAGTCATTCTACCAGCAGGGATGATTAATCCTGATCACTATCAATAACTTGGATTGCCGTTACAGAATGTTACAAGGAGAAAGAATTGGGGGAAACTCCCACTACACCTTTGCTCAGGAGTCCTGGACAATGGAAAAATGCAACAGCCCAACAAAGCCAAGACCTCGAGGACTCAAATCCCACATGAAATAACAAGGATGAAGGTATGGTTCACCTCATCTGGTAAAGAATCCCTGTCCAGCCACGATGCTGGAAGAAGGTTAGGGGATCGTGGATTAAGTGATGGAAGAAGCAGCCATGATTAGAAGTCCTATCTCATACTCATCGAGCATAGCGGGGACTGTGCCAGCTACATTTTATGTTAAATTATTACTCTGCTTCTATCTCACTAATTTGTGAAAAACACTGATAGTGACTAATATTTTAGATCTTGGTAAGCTTATCCCTGCATTGACATCGCTCCTTAGTGCTGTGGTTGCCAGTGGGAGCTCCCATGTTCCTGGAGTTGGAGATGCAAACTTTCATATAAATTCAGGACAAGGATTGAAACTGAGGGCAAAGAGGATGGACTCCTTGCCCCCGTAGATTCACTCCCCACTTTGTCCAACTTGCTCTGTGCTCCACCTGCATGGACTACACCAGTGGGCCCCTGGCCTTCAGTTAGTGGTTGAGTTTGGCCAATGAAGTTCATGCCACGAGGTAGTAGGATGGAGTAGAGTGAAGTCAACATATTGAGCCCCTAACTTTCCCCCAGGAGTGCCACATCTGGGTGTTCCTCTCCCCTGTAAACCATGACTCCTGTTAGGTACCCCTCCCCACAGAGCCCTTCTGTCCTTAGGTCCTGTAACTGATCCTGTCCTTTCCCCTTCTCGCACAAGTAGTAAAGGTTCCCACTGGAACCAGTCCAGGGAGATGTATGTCCCTTGCAGTTTTCCTTGAGTCTCCCACACCTTAGATAATTTTCTTTTTATTAAACTCTACTCAAATGACCTGCTTTGACATCTGATGGGATCCTGATTAACACAACTGCCCTATAGTTGATTATAAACCGGGTTCTCTGCCTCCAAATCCAGATACATCTCCATCCTACCTCACGACTCAGTGGTGGGATGGCAGTGGGCGGGCTAGCTGGAGGGAAGGTTTGGTTTACACCATCTTATTAACTCAGAGAGAAGGAGTACACGCCCTTTTTCTCACTTCAGAGGGAAAGTGAGTTCTGTGCTCTGGGTCTGACACTTGGGAACGCTTTGTAGGGAAGTGCAGGGTGATGCAACATGAAACAGAATTGATGAAACAAATACGTATGATGCAATATTTGGTATGCAGGTGGATTTCATTTTTAAGGCAGATTGTAAAGCAACTTGAGCTCATCACAATATGTTTCCCTCTCCAACTCCCAATATGTGGGTAATGTTCGTAAAAAAGTTAAAATTATGGTAATATTTGTCCCAGTAATATGTATTCTTGGGAGTATCTTAAGAAAATAATTTAATAGAAGAAAGAAACCTACAACCATCACATAACATAGCAAAAATTAAATAAAAATAGCCTCAACATCTACAAATAAAAATAGTTGTAAATTAAGGAATATCCACTTACTGGAATGTTCTGCATTATTTTCAACGACGTCATGAAAGCCATGTGGATGCGAATCATTTTATGCCGTTTAATAAGAAAAGTGCTCGAGAAGCAGCAGGGCGCCTTGAAACTGACGGCCTAGGTCACATGTGAGCTTCCCTGCATCCAGGCTCTGCTAGCTTGAGCCTCAGTTTCCTCAGTTGTACCATGGGGATAATGACGGTACCAAAGTAATAGCTTTATCGTGAAAACTAAGTGAGTGAAGTCAGAAAAATTTCCTATAAAAATGCCCACCAAGACTAAGCACTCAATATAAGTCCTGTGTGATTGCTGTCAGTCTTATTAGTAAAGGAAATAGAAAGTTATGCCTAAACTATGCTAGTCCCCACTTCTGAATGAGAAAACGTGTGGAACTGGGTAGAAGAGAATAATTAAAATAAGGAGTATTTGGGTAGAATGTGGGTAATTTCATGGCTTCATAAATTTTTAATAATTCTTTTCATTTTTACAGTAAATACATGTTTGTATGAATTATCAGTTCTCATTTTCTACAGACATACAGACTCTTAACTTCCAAAAATGAAGCTGTCTAAGGAGCTAATAGTTGATAAGATTGAACCACTGTCACCACCAATACTCTATTTACATTTTATCCAAGAGCCAAATCTCTCAATATCTGCTGGTATTAACCAAAAGAGAAGTCTGAGACACAATATGTGACATTTATGGTGTTTAATTCAGAAAAGTGGGGGAAAATTTTCTGGAGGAAGGAGTTTGGGAAAAAATGACCATCTAAAGAATAACCATGCAAAACATTTTTCAAGTAGATGATTTTGTGGTTCCCCCCATTTTCTGTAAGGCTCAAAACAAATAAAATGTCATCTTTTCTCTCTAATTAGAATTTTCTCTCTGGTCAGATTTTGTAATCTCTGAAATGTCAACATTATCAACTTCACAACACTGTTTTAAGCTTTAAATCAACAAAGCCAGTGACCGCTCCGTGAACTTGATTTCTCCATCCCAGGCTGGTGCTGTGAACTCGTTTTCATAACGTCCAGAAATAGGTCTCGCTGTAAGAATGAATGAACGCACGCTTGGACATATGAAGAAGGTGAGCAAAGGTACCAGTGAGTGGGTGAAAGCATCCTAACAGTTCCCGGAATCAGACGGTATCGAGCTGAACAGGAGCGTCAACAGTGCAGGGTCGTAGCTGAATCCGTGCAGCACATTACTGACGAAACCGCTAATGTGCTGGAGTCCCACTCAGAGGTCTACTCTTGAGATGTTTGCGTCTTCAGCTTCCCGCTCCTGAAGGGTACGAACTGTTCTTACTCTCAGCATTTCTGACTCCTAATGTGTGAGATTTTCCTTCCAGTAACCAATTCCCTGCTCTCCAGAAACCAGACTGTCCACCTCTCCACTCCACCTGACACCAGTGCCCAGAGTCAGCACAGACCCCACAGGTCCAAGGGCTCAATCCCACAGCAGCCCTCAGTTCAGAGGGCAGTCCCGAGTCCCAGGTTGCCGCCCAGGCTTATGACCAACTGGCTCTAAATCAGGGGTCCTCATGACCCCTTCCTCAGCTTCCATGATTTGCTAGAATGTCTCACAGAACCCAGGAAAACACTTAAGTTTACTGGTTTATTGTAAAGGAAGCACATGAACAGTCAGATGAAGAGGTACATGAGGCGAGGTCTGGAACGGTCCCTAGTGTAGGAGCTTCTGTCCCTGGGGGGTTTGGGGTGTGATATCCACCCAACCAGGAGGTTCTGCAAACCCCATCATTTAGGGGTTTTATGGAGGTTCCATTCTTAGACATGAACGACTAAATCACTGGCCATGGGGGAATGAACTCAACCTCCAGCCCCTCTCCCCTCCCTGAAGGTCTGGGGTGGGGCTGAAAGTTCCAACCCTCTGATCACATGGATCCCCTGGCCACCAGTCCCCATCCTGAAGCCATCCAGGGGCCCCACCTGGAGTCACCTCATTGCATAAATCAGGTAGGGTTGAAACAGGCTGTTATGAATGACAAAAGAAGCTCCTCTCCCCCATGTCACTGAGGAAACTCCAAGGGTCCTAGAAACTCTGTGCCAGGAAGCAGCACAAAGAACCAACATCGATTTCTTATTATATCACAGGGGTTAAAGGCAAAATGGAAGTATGTCGATGGACAGATAGCTCTAGACTTAAATTGGGCATAAAACACTAATAGCTTTGTAATTACCTAACCTTTGTGAGGTTAATAGTATCTGCTTCACTGACTCAGTATAAATAATGGACTAAAATGTAAAGGACTTCAGAGATTAGGCACCTTCAGTGACACACATTATTGTAAACAGTTAACAAAATAATATTATAATTTACATTTATAACCATATAAACAATTAGCATATGATAATTAGCACATATACTACACATAAAACAATATAAACAACTAACAAAATGTTATGATTATTAATAAAATGAAAACAGCAAATACTTTCTCCTCACCTGGTCTGAAAATGGTGGGTGAGCACATTCATCTCATGTTATCACCTTCCTTGAACTCAAGCAACATTGGAATAGAAATGACATCTCAAATATTCTGCCCCAAAAATCTATTTTGAAACTTCAAACTGGTTCTTCCTCTTCCCTGGTGACTACACTCTCTAAATGTGCCCCCGTGTCCCCACAAGCCACAGCTCTTCTCTAACACAAGGTGCCTGAGTGCCTTCTTCACGTCCTTGTTCCTCAGCGTGTAAATCAGGGGGTTCAGCATCGGGGTGACCACAGTGTAGAAGAGGGCCAGGAACTTGCCCCGTTCGTGAGAGTTGCTCTTGGCCGGCTGGAGGTACATGAAGATGATGCTCCCGTAAAACAGAGCCACGACTGCCACGTGGGAAGAGCAGGTGTTGAAGGCCTTTCTCCGCCCTTCTGCTGAGCTGATCTTCAACACAGCACGGGTAATATGGCCATATGAGACCAGGATGAGACCCAGAGGCAAGACAACAAAGATAAAGCTGGCCACGTACATCTCCACCTCATTAAGGCTGGTGTCCACACAAGCCAGTTGCATAATGAGGGGCATCTCACAGAAGAAGTGGTCAATGTGATTGTTCCCACACAGTGGCAGGAGCATGGTGAGTGTAGAGCCCACCATGCTGGTGGTCAGACCCCCGAACCACGAGATGAAGGCCAAGCTGAGGCAAAGCCTTGGATGCATGGTGACAGTATAGTGGAGTGGCCTGCAGATGGCAGCATAGCGGTCATAGGACATAACTGCCAGGAGGACACACTCAGTGGCCCCCAGCCAGTGTGAGATATAGAACTGGACCACACACCCTCCATAGCTTATGGTTTTCTGTGGTCCCCAGAGGTTGACCAGGAGTTGTGGGATGATGCTCGTGGTGAAGCCAATGTCCAGGGAGGAGAGATTGGCAAGAAAGAAGTACATCGGAGTGTGGAGGTGCACATCCACACAGGAGACCAGAATGATGGTGCCATTGCCCAAGAGAGACACCACATAAAACCCCAAGACAAGGACGAAGAGGATAGTTTCTAGCGAGGGTCGTAAAGAGAAGCCCAGGAGTATGAAGGCTTCTGGAGAACTTGCATTGGCTATTTCCATGACCATATGCAGCTGGGGGTGGGACAAAAAGGCCACCTGCGGGTGAATGGGGGGCACAGAATATGAGGCATGAAGAGATTATATCAGTTAGCACATTTTCCATATAAATTTATATCCAGTGTTCTTGAATGCATCCTCCCAGCTGCTCCACGGATGATGTTGCGTCACCTCCTGAAGGCCAATGTGTACTGTTGCTAAAGGGCACGGAGCCGGCATAACCTGGGGAAAATGGACATTCATGCAAATTCCCTGGCATTGACTTTTACTGAACTATTGCTTTGGGAGCAACATCTGCAGTCAACCTAGGTGTTTAGTGCTGAGGATTTGTAGGGTGGAGGATGGCGTTTTATGTGATGGAACACTGCACAGCATTGAGATTGTGCTTTCTTCTTCTCTCAGTCAATGGCCACACAGAGTCCACCTTGACATTCCTCTTTCTCTCAGAGTCCACACTTATCACAAATTGTTGCTTTCTCATTAAATATGTCCAGATCACATCGCTGTTCACCAGCTCTGCTCCTCCCCGTGGCCCATGGCGCCATCGTCTATCACCCGAATTATTGAGCTAATATCCTGACTCGTCTCCCCACATCCCTGTTACGTCCCTTCACAGTATTCTCAGCACAGCAGCCAGGTCACATTAGACATGATATGACCATCTTGCTCCACAGCTCCACACGCCCATGTCCTGGAACAAGGCTTGCAGGACTTTCCCCCAAGACATGCACATGCTCACTTTCCCTCCTCCTTCAGGGCGTTTTTAAAAGCCACTTTCAGTGAGCCCTCCCTCACAGTGTTACAATGTTGAGACCCCTCCAGCTCTCTTCTCCTCTTTCCCTGCTTTACATTTAATAATAGTACTTATCACCTTATAACACGTGCTATTCTAATTTATCGTGTCTGTTTCCTGTCTCTCTCACTGGAGTACAAGTTCCATGGAGCCATGACCTTCAGTCTAACCTGTCTACTTCTGCTCCCCAATGCCGGGCCCAGCGCTAGGTACACAGAAGTCCCTTCATCAACAGTCATTGAATGGCACTTTGTAAAACAGGTCTTTAGAATGGTGTGTGGGCCCATTAGAGGCAGGACTGGAGAAACATGAAGGCCTTTCTGAGGGACTCACAAGGCAATCTCGCAGTGTGTCATCAGGAAAGAACTCTCGGAACCGTCAGAGTCCTGCAGAGGTGACCAGAATATCCCCTTCTCCTGTACAGGTGGAAGAAAGCAACCGTGACCCAGCAGGACCAGGAGTGAAGCCAGAAGCTCCCGTAGAGGAAAATGCACAGTCTCAGTCTGCTTCAGACGTTCCTGAAAAGTTCTGCAGCATTTCTGTGCAAAAGTATTAATTTTTTTCTTCCCTGGCCTTTGAAAGGAAGAATAAATTCATTATAATTAGAGTCTACGCAGGGGTGAAGAACAGAGCAGCTATAAAGTCAACTGTGAACCCTTTTAAAATCCCGGGGAGTGAAACTTACCCATTTCTACAGCTGGAAGTTCATCAGACAAAACAAACTTGCACACTTGTACATTTGCAGTGTTTTAAAATACACACAGAGTTTCCATCATGCATTTGGAGAAATGAAACTCTGAGAGCATCAGGCATTTGCCAAAATTCATGCACGGAAGCTGTACCGGTATGGGCTTTATTGAGCCAGAACGCTGAGACAGTCGTCTGATTTGCATGTGGCAGACCACGAAGGCACTGATGCTCTGAGAAAGCACAGGGGATGGATGCTGGGTATCCAAATTGGGCAGCATCGAGAGATGACAGAACATGGGTGGTTCAGAATGTGGCTGTGGGAGAGGAGAAGTGAACGGGGATAGTTCTGTGCAACTGAGTCATGGCACACTGCAGTGACTGCCCCACACTGAGGGTCACCTCAGATGAGCTGATGAGGACATAGAAAAGGGAAAGGCTGACCTGAAGCTGTGTCGTCCCCTGTGGGTGCACGTGTCCGCTCTGTGGAGATATGGGAAGTGTGTTACTCACACATGAAGAAAATGCATGAACATCACCAAGAGATAGGGACCATCAGTTCTGCCGTGATGTGGTACTTTAGCAGAATTCTTTAGGAAATGAGTCCGTTGTGATGATCAATCTCTTTCTAGAAATGTTCAATGCATACCCAAAGCTGCTCAGGAAATGTACTGGAGCTACACCCAAGACAGCCAGATTCTTAGAACAAAATAACATTCCCAGAAAGGAAGAAGTTTGCTCATCCACAGAGATTCACCAAAACTGTCACAATGAAAATCCTTCTTGAAGATGTGACCCCATCTCTAGTCCTGGGACATTATGACAAAGAAAGAGAGCCTAGTGACAGTTGGGGAAATGTCTTGAGTCCAAATTTCATGAATCAATTACGCAGTCACAAACTCTACCCCTGAATGCAGGCAGCCTGCTAAAATGCCAAAGATCCCAAGAAGAACAAATCAGATTATTGAAATGGATCAGTGCTCCTCAACCTGAACTAGAATTACCAGAAACACTGGCATCCCAGTTCATCTTAAATACCACGAAAAACAATCAAGAATGTCACTTACTGATGGCGAGCTAGCAGCAGCTTCTCCCTGTCTGCAGGGGGAAATGGTGTATGTCGGGCACCATTTTATTTCAGGGATTGATACGATCCATGAATGCAGCGCACGTGGCATTAAAAAGTAGGGGAGTAGCCACGGGATTCAGGAAGCACTAAAAATATTGGCGATCACCAAGTCATCGGTGCCCACCTGCTAGATCCTGTTTAAAAGCGTGTCTGAAGGACACATTCTCAAGTTTAAAAGCAGGAGGTTTAAATTAGGAAGCAGCACTTGCTTTTTCCTAAGAAAACTGTTAGCAGAAGGATGAGGCTGGCTCAGAGTGTTTTCAGAATAAGAATACGTGCCGACCTCAGAGGACCAGTGTGTCACACAACCCTTACAGCCCCAAGACATTCGTCTTATCCCCTGGAGCCTTCAGGAGGGACCCTGAGGGTGATGATGTATCAGAGAGTGAAACTGGAGGGAAAGAAGCTTTGGGGATTTTTTTCCCTAATGAATAATTACAATTTAATTGTAGTTTCTGTACACACAGAATTGATCCTTCTTATAAATGAAAACTTATTTTAGATTTTTATACTTCCAAAGTTGTTTACAAAACTTAAGAATCAGGTCTCTGTATGCAAAGATTTAGCATGTGATGGGGGAGAAAGTCTGAAATATTTGTTCATTACAGTAATTTGGGTACATGCTGTTATAGGTTTTTTTTTTAAATCCAATCATTTTATTATTGGCGTACACCACAGTGATGAACTAACATTTTCCTTAATAGAATGAGCTTAGTTTTACACATAACATGTAAATTTACCATCATAACCATTTTGAAATGTGCAAGTCAGTGAGATCAAGAGCATTCAGGAAATCGTGCAGCCATCAGCCCTACCCAGCTCCAGAACGTTCCACCCCCCGAACACACCCTGAAGCAGTCACTTGCATTTGCCGTCTTCTCCGGCCCCAGATTTCTGGTTTCTGTCTCTACGGATTAGCCTATTTTGATATTCCACATAAACGACATCATGCAGTTCGTGGCCTTTTGTGTGTGGCTTCTTTTATTATGATAATGTGTTCTAGGCTCCTCTGTGTTGTGGTGAGTGTCAGAGCTTCATTCCCTTTGTATAATGTTCCACTGCATGACTTTATGATATTTTGTTTCTCTATTCTTCTTCTGATGGACATTTGGCTTATTCATGGACATTCGGGTTGCTTCCACATTTTGGCTACTATGAGTAGAGCTGCTATGAACATTTGTCTACAAATTTTGCTTGAACACCTGTTTTCAGATATTTTAGGCATACACCTAGGAGTGGAATTGCTGGGTCATATGATAATTCTATGTTAACTTATTGGGGAACTAATAAACTTTTCCAAACTTTTCCACAGTGACTGCACCATTTTATATTCTTGTTTTATTTTGGGATTTTTTTTTTTGAGGAAGATTAGACCTGCGCTAACATCTGCCGCCAATCTTCCTCTTTTTTGCTGAGGAAGACTGGCCCTGGACTAACATCCGTGCCCATCTTCCACTACTTTATATGTAGGACGCGTGCCACAGCGTGGCCTGACGAGTAGTGGGTAGGTCTGGCCCAGGATCCGAACTGGTGAGGCCCGGGCTGCCCAAGCAGAATGTGTGAATTTACCCGCTGCACCACTAGGCTAGCCCTCCATTTTACATTCTTGCAAGAACTGTATGTTCCAACTTCTCCAAATCCTCACCAAGACTTGTTGTTTTCTACTTTTTAAGAAAAAATATGGCCATCCTAGTAGGTGTTGAGTGGTATCTCATCATAGTTTTGGTTTGTATTTCCCTGAAAACTATTGATGTTGTGCCTTTTTAAAAACATTTTTCTATTTATTTATTTTCCATATATTATGATTTTATTTATTTATTTTTTTTGAGGAAGATTAGCCCTGAGCTAACATCTGCCAATCCTCCTCTTTTTGCTGAGGAAGGCTGGCCCTGAGCTAACATCCATGCCCATCTTCCCCTACTTTATATGTGGGACGCCTTCCACAGCATGGCTTTTTGCCAAGCAGTGCCATGTCCACACCCGGGATCTGAACCGGGGAGCCCGGGGCCTCCAAGAAGAGGAACGTGTGAACTTAACCGCTGTGCCACCGGGCCGGCCCCTCGTTGTGCATAGTTTTATGTGCTTTTTGTCACATTTATATCGTCCTTGGAGAAATGCTTATTCTTTGTCCACTTTTAATTGTTTTGTGTCTTTTTTTCTTGTTGAGATACGAAGTCTTTATATATTCTAATTACTAGACCCTTTTCGCATAAATGATATGCAAATATTTCCCCAATCTGTGTCGTCTTTTCACTCTTCTGATAGTGTTCTTAGATGAAAAGAAAGTTTTCTTTTAAAATTTTGACGAAGTTTAATTTATCTATTTTTCTTTTGAATGTCATATTTAGGGAACCATTGTCAAATCGGAGGTGACTAAGTTTCTCCTCTGTGTTTTTTCTGAGTTTCATAGTGTAGCTCTTCTATTTAGGTCCTTTTAGAGTTATTTTTTTAATATGGCCTAAGATGGGGGTTCCACTGCATTGTTTAGCAGATGCATACCCGCTGCCCCAGCACTGTTTGTTGAAGACACTGCTCTTTCTCCACTGCAGGGCTCTGGCTCTCTCCTCTAGCATCAATTGACCATAGGATATGAGTTTACTTCTGTGCTTCCAGTTCTGTTCCACTGAGATACACGTCTACTGTTATCACACTTTGGTTACTGCTGCTGTGGAGCAAATTTTGAAATCGGGAAGTGTGAGTTCTCCAACTTAGCTGCTCTTTTTGAATATCGTTTTGCTATTCAGGGTCCCTTGCAATTCCACATGAATCTGAAAATTGGGTTTTCCAATTTCAACAAAAGAAGAAGCCAGTGGGATTTTGGTAGGCATTGCATTGACTCCACAGACCACTGGGGCGGCACCGCCATCTCAACCTTCCCGTTAGTCTTTCCCACTCGTGGACACGGGATATCTTTCTATTTGTGGAGGTCTTCCTTAATTTCTCTCAGCAATATTTTGTGTTTTCACTGTACAAGTTCTGAGCTTTCTTGGTCAAGTTTATTCTTAAGTGTTTTGTTTCTTCAGTGTTAATGTAAATGGAATTCCTTTGTTACCTTTTCAGATTGTTTATTGCTAGATACAGAAATACGACTGAAGTTTGTGTTTGCTCTAGTGTCCTGTAACCTTGATGAATTCATTTATTAGCTTTAACAGCTTTGCGGATATTCAGGATTGCATATGTGAAGACCATGTCGTCTGTGAACTGAGAGAGTTTTCCTTCTCCCTGTGCATTTCGGAAGTCTTTTGCTTTGGAAGAATTTGCTTGCCTCATTGCTTTGGCTGGAACTTCCCGCACAATGTTGAGTAGAAGTGGTGAAAGTGGGCATCACTGTCATGCTCCTGACTTTAGAGGATAAGCTTGTAGTCTTTCACAACGGAGTTGACATTAGCTGTGGATTTTTCATATATGGCCTTTACCATGTTGAGGAATTTCCCCTCTTGAATTAAATCAATTGATTTTTGTATGTTGAGCCAGCCTTGCATTTCTGGGATAAATCTCACTTGGTCATGGTATGTAATCCTTTTAATATGCTGCTGGATTTCGTTTGCTAGAATTTTGTTGGATTTTATGTGTATATTCATAAACTATATTGATCTGTAAGTTTCCTTAATGTCTCTATCAGACAGCAATGTACTTTCACGTGTCCTGTGGAATAACTACTACTTTGCTGGATGATATTTCTTATTCTTCTAGCAAGAGTCCCTAACTGCACCATGATTAACTCACTCTTCAATGTGTACAGTAGAAAGAGCCTTGAGCGGCATCTTTACTAAGAATTTGACCTTTGAAATCAGTCAGGGCTGGGTTTGTACATTGCGCTGGCGCTAACTTGTTTAGGCTGTTAGTTAAGCCTCTTAGATTTACTTGTTTTCAGTTTTTTCCTATATATTTTAAAGGGTTTCCAGATATTGTTCTACTCCTTAAGCTCTGTGAAGCTAAGACCTGTGTCTGTCATAGTGACTATTATATTCCCTATTGTCCCAGTACATGCCTTGATGCTTGGCATGTTGACAACATCCAATACTTATTTATTATTACTATAAATTTCAGGTGTGATATGATTATTTTTCGATTTCTGTGTAGATTCCATCATGTTCACGACCAGAAGACTAATTACGATCCATCACCACACACATGTGCCTAATCACCCCTTTATTATTATTACTATTAATCAGTGAGTGAATGACTGTGGACCCTGTCTATTAATCAGTAGAAAACGGCTGTTTTCCAGCTTTATGGAGACGTAATAGGCTTACAACATTGCACAGGTTTAAGGGGTTTCAGCACGTGTTTTATCCCAACACCACCATGCAATTCTCCACCCCAGCTGGGTACGTGTCTTACGACTCAACTAAATTCTGACACTTCCCCTGGCTGTGGGCTGCGGACCCACCCTTTCTCCATTCCCACTCTGCTTCTCTCCAGACCACTGCCCACTAACTGGCATTCTATGTGCTGCTTTCCTTATCTTTACATACGTGCCCCCTTCTTTCAGGATGTCAGCGCATGAAGGTAGTAGTTTCTTGTTCACTTTGCTCCCTCCTGCATCCCCAGCTCCCAGAACGTGCATTAAGCAGCATCTATAAATGTACTGAATGGACTGAAGAGTGCAGGACAGTGGCCACTAGGGGGATGCAAACAGCCCACGGAAGCAGGAATTCCCACCCTGCTGCAAACAGGTAGCCCTTTCCACAGCTTGTCCACCCCAGAGCCGAACAAGCCTGCTGGAAAAGACAATTAGCTTGACCGTGGTGACCATTTCACAACATATGCATATATCAAAACATCGCGCTGCACAGCTTAAATATATGCAATCTTTTTGTTAATCGTATCTCAATAAAGCTGGAAAAATAAAAAAAAGAGAGATAAGATCTAACTCTGGGTTCTGCACTTTTTTGTTTTCTCTTCACTTATAACCCTTCACAATCACCCTGCTCCCAAATGCTTGTCATTCACATGTCTTCTGTCACCAGCTATAGAAAAAAAAATCAAGAACCTTGAGAACTTGTAATGACTTGCATAAGGTCATTCTTATACATCCTCCAATTCTGCATAGAAGTCATTGAGTTACAGAACATTAACACTGTAAGAGAAACTGATTCCTTCAGAGGAGAATTTGTTTTTCCCTAAAGACGCTGACATTACTTTACGTGATAATTATATTATCTGATTTTTTTCATTCATACATTCCTCGAAGAGCTATGAGATGGGGCTGGCCCAGTGGCATAGTGGTTAATTTCAAGTGCTCTGCTTTGGTGGCCCCTGGTTCCTGGGTTTGGATCCCGGGTGCAGACCTATACACCACTTGTCAAGCCATGCTGTGGCAATGTCCCACATACAAAGAAGTGGAAGATGGGCTTGGATGTTAGCTCAGGGCTAATCTTCCTCGCCAAAACAAAACACACAAAAAAAACGGTGTAGTCATGGTTTTATCTTACAATATATTGTTTTATAATTAAAATACTACGATTTTTTGGTAGAAGTCTTTAAATCATAAATTTGTTTCCTATTAAAGCTATTAAAACCAAAAAAGTGCACTTTGTAAGTTAGAGCAATGCATCTCGTATTTCTAGCCACAGAGCTTCTCAGAATCTGAGTTTCTGTGTGCATCACTGAGCAAAGCAGTAACTGTGGCCGCCCCTGTGCTGTGGGTCGCATTAGCTGTGGTAGAACACTGAGGACCATGTCAGCCGTTCATCGTTTGTTGGTGTATTTCAGAGTCTCGTCATGCCCCATGTGGGGCAGGCACTCAACGCCCAGGATGACTAACGCTAAGGTAGGCATCCCAAACAGAGGGGCTCAAGTGGAAAAGTAGGTCTCTTGCATTAGGACGCCGTGCATGCAGAAAATAAACGGTGGCTTCCCATCGGACCCACTAATTAGAAACACACAGACACACACTCCAAATCTGCCTGCGGATTTGAAACCTGGCTGCTTTGTAAAACGGGAAATCCTTAAGTAAATAATGGCAGGGATTTCTATTTTTAAGGATGGTGAAGGACTCTTAGAAAAGAGGGAAAGACAAACTAATATCCAGTAAATATGCTGGTTGTTTTCCATAGTGTATGTAATTCAATATATTTTAGAAGAAAATGCATGCTAGTGCAGTATTTTCACGTGAAGTAACTCCTGTGGAACAGTGCTGGCCCAGGGAACAGCACGTGGGGGCTGGCTTACGTCCTCTCCCCATGGGAGGAAAGGGCGCAGAAACCCCCAAGTGGCTCGTTAGTTCTGGCAGGTACATTTGGTTCCAGACTCTCCATTTTTCATCATTTGCACTTTGAGAATCCACCACACCTGAGACAGAAAAGCGAATTGCTCTGTAAGTCTGAGGTTTATGCAAACCGGAAACTTTCAGCATCCATAAAATCCTCTAGTTTTACCTGTTGCATACTCCAGAAGGGAGCAGATTGTTTAGCATTTCAAATTATTCGAGACTACAGCCTGAAACGAGCTGTTACCTCAGCCTCTTGTCACCCTGGGACGTCAAAGCCTCCAGTGGATGAGGAATGCATCGATTTGGCAAACGAAGACTTTTAATTCAACAACTATTGGCCTAGATTTATTAAAACACTCCACGTATTCAAAAGAAAATCACAGAGAAGGATACGTAGAGTATGCGGGGAATTTACAGATAGAAATCTCCTCAGATAATCAGAGGAGGATGCTTGTCCGTCATCAGCGGGGAGCGAGCGGCACTGGAGCTGGGAGGAGACACAGCTTTGCACCCGCTGCTCCGTCTGCAGCCGGAGCCGCCCCCTCTCCCAGCAGGGGACGCGCTGCCACCCAGAACATCAGAACACAAGTGCCAGGAGGTGACTCCTGCTTCCTTCCATCCATTGTCCCCTACAGATCGAAGAAGCACACTGTTAACTTTTCTTTCTTTGTGTTTGTGCCGAGTGAATGGGAGTGACAAGCAGTGACGGAAACTGTGGGCATTGACTTGCTAGGACTTCTGGAACACAGTACCACGGACTGGGTGTTTAAGCAACAGAAATTCATTTCTCCCAGTTCCGGAGGCCAGGAGTCCTAGAGCAAGGTGCCCTCAGGGTGGGTGTCTCCTTGTCCTGAGGACGGGAGCCCTCTGTCTGTGTCCTCAATGCTCTCCTCTGTGGGTGCATGTCCCGAATGTCGCCCCCTCAGTCAAAATCTCCTCTTTTTATAAGGACATCAGTCGGATTGGCTTAGGACCCACCCCAAGGCCTCATTGTAACTCAATCACCTCTTTAAAGATCTATTTCCAAATACGGTCATGTTATAAGGTACCAGGGTTAAGGCTTCAACATATGTATCTTTGGGGGGACACAATTCAGCCCCATGACACTGTGATTCTATGTTCAATGTCTTAAGAGGAAAACAAGTTAGTTAAGTTAGTTCTTTTTTTCTTTATTGAAGAATGATTGACAAATAAACATAGCATATATTTAACACATACAACGTTATGTTTTGAGACAAACGCATCGTGAAATGATGCCCCCAGTCAAGCTGATTCACCCATCCTTCACCTCACTCATCTGCCTTTGCTGTGTGTGTGAGAACATTTAAGATCCACTCTCTTAGCAGATTTCAAGCACACAGCACAGTATCATTAACGAGAGTCGCCATGCTGTGGGTTTTCCCCATCTTACAACTGAAAGCTTGTCCCCTTATTCTTCAGTTAGCTCTGATGAGAACTTAGCCTCCTATTTATGCAGGCAACATAGAAACGGTGATGTCCCAGAGGCCACCTCTCAGCCCAGCACGTCACCTCTTACATTCCTTCCAGACACCCAGCCATCCTGGGTACCAGAGGAAATGAACTTCACGCAGACAGATGCATGGTCTGTGTGCACAGGTGCAGACACTCACACACAAACCCACCTGTAATGTTCACCTGGCACCTTTGCTGAAATGCAGACTCAGCGTCTGCCTATGATTCTGTCCATCTGCAGAACCCCCAAAATACTCTGATGCAAAAACCCCAGCAGAGCACCTCGGTGCTTTGGGAAAAGTAAAAGCAGGACACCACTTGGCTCAGTTAATCATTTGATTGCTTTGCTAAACTGACAAGGTTCTTACTGAATTAACTGAGGTTCAATGTGGGAATGCGGAGGAACCTCCACACCGTTTCCCACGGTGGCTGCACCTGCCTACACTCCCATCAGCCGTGCACAGGGCTCCCTTCTCTCCACATCCTCACCACCACTCGTTGTCTCTGGTCTTTTGGTAACAGGCGTTCTAGCAGGGGTGAGGTGCCGTCTCCTTCTGGTCTTGCTTTGCATTTCCCTGATGATCGTGATGCTGACACCTGTTCCTGTCCCTGTTGGCCAACGCCCGCACTTTCACGTCCACTGGAGCAACCACCACAATATTCATGAAAACCAAATGTGGAAACAACCTAAGTGTTTGTCGACAAATGGATGGATACAGAAAATGTGGTGTATATACAACGGAATATTACTCAGCTACAAAGAAGGAAATCCTGCTGTTGCTGACAACATGGGCGCAACTAGATAGCATCGTGCTTTCCAGAGGAAAACAAATATTACACGATCTCACTTACATATGGAAGCTAAAAAATACCCCTACAAGCTCCAGAGGAGAATCAACTAAGCTAATTATAAAATTCCTTAGTATGAAATAATAATAACAATAGTAAATATAATGATTATCACCAACCAAGCAATTTGGGGGAGAAAAAGAACTTTTCTTCCATCCTCTTAAGTTCAGTAACCGGCGGCCTGTGAATTAAACTGACAACAGACAGATCAACAGAAGAAAAGGCATACAAATTTACTAATTTTTAGTTTTACATGCACGAGGGCAGCACAGAAAGAAAGTGACTATCCAAAGGAGTGGTAAGATATTACAGCTTATCTACCATCTTAGCAGGAGGAAGGGAGGGGACAGAGGCCACTTACGAGAGAGCAAGTGATTTTTAGCAAAGATAAATGGGCCCTTAGGAGAACAGAAGGGAGATAGGATAGCAGGTGACAATGTCTGTCTGGGTGTGGTGATGACTTCTCATCGCTTCTCCTCTCCTGTGATGGGTCAATTTTCCTTGTGGATGAAACTCCCAGGGAGGGGATTTATGATAAATGAGGGTTTTTTTTTAATGCTTTTTTTTGGTGAGGAAGATTGGCCCTGAGCTAACATCTGTTGCCAATCTTCCTCTTTTTCTTTTTTTTCTCCCTAAAGCCCCAGTACACAGTTGTATGTCCTACTTGTAGGTCATTCTAGCTCTTTTATGTGGGATGCCCCCACAGCATGGCTTGAAGAGCAGTGTGTAGGTCTACGCCCAGGGTCCAAACCAGCGAACCCTGGGCTGCCTAAGCGGAATGTGTGAACCTAACCACACAGCCACGGGGCCAGACCCCAACAGTCGAGTTCTTTTGGTTAGCCATCAGTAGTGGGATTAAAGTCTTGCCCTTTTCCAGTCCGTTCATGCTAGTGTGGGCTGAGGGGGCGTCAAAGAGGCTGAGAAAACCGGAACTGTGGTCTTGCCACATCTCCATTGTTGAGCGTCTGGGGCCCAGTGGGGACCGAATTAGTTAGGCGTTTGGGGATGGATGAGTTCATTTGTGAGAAGTCAGAAAAGAGAAAGAACGGTTTATTGCAGTGGTTCTCCAATTTTAGCAACAGGAGGACGCCACCCCAGAGTCTCTGATGCAGCAGGTGTGAGCGGGGACCTGGGAATCTGCATTTCTAACAGTCCTCAGGTGGCGCGGATGCCATTGGTCTGGGACCCCCGGCCTAGTGCCTTGCTGCTCAAGGGACCAGCGGGAGCGACAGCACCTGGAAGCTTGTTAGAAAGCGGAGGGCTGAGCCCAGTCTGACGAAATCGGGCTGTGCATTTAGTGGGTCCGCGGAGGATGGGTACCGACACGAAAGGTTAAGAAGCGGGGCTTTGGGGCACAGCCCTCAGCCGTGAATTCGGTGAACCACAAACCCAGCAAGGGGCGAGCGCTCCTCTGCCTCAAACACATCTCCTCGGGCTTAAGACGGAAACAAAACAGTCACACAAGATTGAGAACTGATCGTAAGGCGCTCGAGACCCCGAGCTCCGGACGGCTGGCAGTAACTTAAGCTCCTCAGCCTTGGGATCCTCACTGGGGGGAAAGGAGCTGGAGGCAGGAACCTGCGGGGTCTGAACTCAGCGAGCGCCTTCCCCGTGGGAGGGAGGAGGAAGAGGAGGAGGAGCAGCGCCGCCCGCAGGCCGGGCCGTCGCAGGAGACCGGGGACCACCCCGCGCCCCGCCCCGCTCCGGAGCGCCCGCCGTCCCCGCCCGAGGCGGCCCCGCGGGAGGAGGTGGGACAGACCGGCAGCCGGGTCTGCGGGCCTCCCTGCCCTGCCCTGCCCTGCCCTGCCCTGCCCTGCCCTGCCCTTTCCTTCCCTCCCCTCCCCCGCCCCTCCCCTCCTCCTCCCCCCTCCCCTCCCCTCCCCGTGCGGCGTCGGAACCGCCGCGCCCTCCGCCCCTGCGATGACGCCGGTGTCCCTCTGTCGTCCTGCGCCGCTGCTCCTTCTTTCCCGTCTTCTTTCTGAGGCCTGGGACCTGCGAGGAAGCACATTTACATTTGACGTCGGTTTTACAACCAGAGGAACAAATAATAATTTCATTTCCAACCTTGCTTTTTCTTTTTCTCACAATAGGCTTCCTCTTTGCGTGTTTGGAAGAGGACAAAATATTGGGAGTCTTGAAATCCCAGGCTTCCGGGGAATGGGAGAGGCCCTGCCGTCTGGTCCTGCAATCCGGGGATTTCCTTGGAAGCCAAGTGGACCTGAGAGTTCGATTTACTCTCTCACGTTGCAGCCTGATTTT
>NW_025794104.1:0-19880 GCF_021613505.1 Equus quagga | reverse complement strand
ATTATAAAGTTGCAGGGTACATAATCAGCTTACAAAAATCAGTTGCATTTCTATATATTAACAATGAACTTGCAGAAAGAGTATTCAAGAATACAATCTTATTTACAATCACAACAAAAATAATAAAATACCTAGAAATAAATTCAACCCAGCAGGTGAAGACCTATACACTGAAAAATACAAGATATTATTGAAAGAAATTGAAGAAGATATAAAGAAATGGAAAGATTGGAAGAATAAACATAGTTAAAATGCCCATGCTACCTAAAGCAATCTATAGATTCAGTGCAATTCCAATCAGAATTCCACTGATACTCTATATGGAAATAGAACGAAGAATACAAAGTTTATATGGAACAATGAATAGACAAAGCAATTCTGAATAAAAAGAATAAAATCTGGGGTATCTCATTCTCTAAATTCAAAAGATGCTACAAAGCTACAGTAATCAAAGTAACATGGTACTGGCAGAAAAGCATACACACAGATCATTGGAACAGCATTGAAAGCCCAGAAATAAAACCACACATCTATGGACAGCTAATCTTTGACAAAGGAGCCAAGAATATACACCAGAGAATATGTTGTGGGGCCAGCCCAGTGGTGTATCAGTTAAGTTCACTTACTTGTGGTTCTTTATGCCCTCCTGCTTTTTTATGTGTAGGGCAAAGAGCGACAAGCACAACTATCTATCAGATAAAATAAAACACTTTACACAAGTCCCCATCCCCTAATGTAATGAAAATTGAAGGTGTGTGGCTACCCAAAATCTTTGAATGCACTCAGACATTTTGTTAGTACCCCAGATGATGTAGTACCCCCTTTTCTGAAATAAAATTCAAAGGACTACTTTTTCCAGATCTCCTTGACAATTGAGTGCAGACGTGTGACAGGGGTTCTGCCAACCAGGATCATCCATGCAAGTCTTCACATTGGAAATTAGTTATCTGATCCTGGGTTCTTGTATGATGTCAGAGTCAGACTGGTTCCTAAGTCAGCACAGTAGGGGCACCTTTGCAGTTAGTCAGTACCAGCATGGCCATGGTGTCAGCAGAGGCAGGATCTCCTTTAGCATGCCAGCCCTGTTAGATGTGCTTTTACAAATTGTTCCTTGCCAATCTGTCTAGAATCTGTGACTCTAGTCCTTACAAAGATTATTTACGCTATAATTTAATATAGTAAATATCTTCCAATTGAACTTTCTAGGTATAATTCTATCTCTTCAAATAAGAACCATGACATATACCAACTAATCTAAAATTCTCCATTTCACTTTATCACCAAGGTGGAAAGTCATCAATTTCAGAGGCATTCCTATTAACAAGCCTTCTTTTTACAAATACATTTATTCTAAAGAATGTTACAAGGCCATGATTCCAATTTATTGAGTAAATATTTATTAAGCATTTATTCTGTGTTGATCTCTGTTCTAGAAACTTAGAGATGTGGTAGTGAGTGCTACAAGTAATGACCTGTACTTTTATGGAGTTTGCACACTAGTTGGAAGACAGAGAAAATAAACAGATAAATCAGATTTCGAAAATGCTGTAAAGAAAATTAACAGAGCTGTTTGACAAACTGCAACTCAATGAGAAAGAGAATGGCTTTACATGGATGGTTAAGAGGGACCTCTCTTAGAAGGTGACAGAACTGAAGACTGAGTGATGAAAATGAACCAGTAATGTGGACATCTAGAAGACAAGCATTTTAGGACTAAAGAAGAGCTGGTGTAAGTGTCCTGAGGCAATAAGGAAGCCATTGGGACTGACACATAGGCACTCTGGGAGACAGTAATACTGAGTAAGTTTAAGGAAATGTATTTTTGAGTGGAAGCCATTGTGTATAGTTTTAAGGCTACGAAAAAGTCAGTTATATTTTAGTGTAAATTTGGTCAAAGAGATTTATTTCTTTATACAGTTCAGCTTAGTTCAGCATCTTGAAATAATATTTGCTTAAATAAATATGATAAATATGTATTATACATATATATGTATATTACGTTTTATTTAGCTTCATGCTGATTTCGTTGGAGCTGAACTTATTAAATAAATTTTAGATTGTTTGGTGATCTTTGAGACAGAAGAGACAAGAATAGTTAATGATACTCATCCAGGCCAGGTAAAATTCCCCTTCCCATATACAGAAATTCCTCTCCAGTGGTTCTATCCATGACCTTCAGCTCATTATCTCTCATCTCTGGACATAGTTAGATAAATGCTCTAAATTCTTGCCCCTGGGTCTTCTTTGAAGATCCAATTTAAAGTGCTCTCTTGTCTTCTGTGTCACTCTCTATCACATTACTTCTTTTTTAAGAATTTTTTATTCTCTTTATCATCTTCATATATGTTCACTTATCTCTCACCACTAGAAAGTGGTTTTTGATTCGCATATGGGTCATTATCATATTTACCACAGTGTTTAAGATTGCAAGTTCTGGAACAAAACTACACTGGTTCAAATCCTACCTTAGGCATTTAACAGCTCTGTGACCATGGGTAAGTTAGTTATTCAAGTTTTCCAAACTTCAGTTGGTTATTCCTGAAAAAGCATTAATTGTAGCTATTTCATAAGTCTCTTATGAGGATTAAACAAAGCAGTGCTTTCATAGCATGTCCTACATTATAGTACATGAATAAGAGACTACAATACAATTGTAATTATGCTGCATCTTTTTAATCTGACATTAAAAACTTCATTCAATCATAAGGTTTTCCTTAACTTTGTTTTAATTTGTGTGACATGGACATTTTTAAAGTAAGTTATTCAGTTAATATCATTCATCTTATATTATTTTGTTAGATTTGCTTTGTGATTTATGAAACTTTTTCATGGCCTTAATATAATACCTATATATAATTGAATGATGAAAATAAATCATACACTTCAAAAAAGTTAGACAAACTAGACACTGAGTAGAAGTGAGGGAGGCAACAAACAGTGACATCAATTGAGTACCTACTGAGCACCAGACATTTTCCTCAACGCTTTGCATATATAATTGCATCAAATGATTAGAACACCCCTATGAAGTCAGTACTACCATTTCATTATATTTAATAAGTGAGAATAAAATAAGCCTGAGATTGAGACATGCATGCAGCATTTCATTAACTAGTGAGATAGAATATGCTCCTAATTCAATTGACTCCAGACTACTAAATGCTGCCATATTATCTGAATCTCTGCTGCTTAGAGAACTTGCTGAGGCTCATCAATGACCCTAAGACTCCATATGCAACTACTTGAACATCAAGGAAAAAATTATGTTGTTCATAATTTGCTTTGCGTTAGTCATACAAGAAACAAGTTTTTTTACCCCAATCTGGAAGTTGAGTCAATACAAGTCAACATTTTTTGCTTTAAAAAGATTGTCTAATGTTTTCTATGTGTCAGACACTATTATAAGAACATAACACGTAACTCATTTATGTGGCCCAGCCTCTTGATGAGATGGATACTATCATGACTCTTTGTACAGGAAAAGAAAATGTGGCATAGAGAGTTTTAAAAAATTTCCCAGGTCACATTGAAACAGGAAATCTGACTCCAAAACCTTCTCTTAACCATCGCATCATACTGTCTTCTCTAGACAAATATCTTTCTTTATTTTGACACTTCATATTCTAGTTGTCTGCTATTTTGATCTCAGGTTCATAGTAAATGGCCTTCTGACTGCTCAAAAAGAACTTGTCAGTAGAAAATAAGACCCACAAATGGCTCAGCCTCAGGAACGTAGAGGCACAGGACAAATGCTGGTTAGAAAACCAGGAGGGGCCAGCTGGTGGCCGAGTGGTTAAGTTGTGCTCTGCTTCAGCAGCCCAGAGTCTCACCGGTTCAGATCCTGGGCACGGACCCACCACTGCTCATCAAACCATGCTGAAGTAGTGTCCCATATAGCAGAACTAGAAGGACCTACAACTAGAATCTACAACTATGTACTGGGGGCTTTCGGAAGAAGAAGAAAAAAAAAAGATTGGCAACAGATGTTAGTTCGGGGCTAAGGATAAAAAAAGAGAAAGAAAGAAAAGAAAACCAAGACACGGAGGTTCAGCAGTGGACAATGTCTTTGTAATTGCAAAGACAATAGGCTTACTTTGCATGATTTATCAAAATTTGAGAATTTCATGATTCCTGCAACTTTAGCTGTGAAGGACACTTCTTATGAAATGCTGTAACAATGTGCCTCCAGGGAAAGATGGCAAAAACGTGATGAAAAGGCCTTTCTGCTCCTTTGAATTCTATGTGAGACCCAACAGGACAAAGTAAGTCACATATTTCCTTGGCTCCATCCATTTATAGTAGCATCAAAAAGAATAAAATATTTAGGAATAAAGTCAACTAAGGAAGCAAAAGCCTTGTACATTGAAAACTACAAAATGTTGCTGATTTTATAGACAACACAAATAAATAGAAAGACATTCATGGACTAAAAAAATTAATATTATTAAGATGTCAATACTACCTAAAGTGATCTACAAATTCAGTGTAAACTGTATTAAGTCCTAAAAATGTTTTCTGCAGAAATAGAAAATCTTGCCCTAAAATTCATATGGAATCTCAAGAGATCCCAAATAGCCAAAATAATCTTGAAAAAGAAGAACAAAGTTGGAGGTCTCACACTTCCTGATTCTAAAATTTACTCCCAAGCTATGACAATCAAACATTGTGGTAGTGGCACACAGATAGATGTGTAGACTAATGGAATAAAATAGAGAGCCTAGAAATAAACCTTTACACATGGTTTCAAATGATTTTTGACAAAGATACCAAGAACTTTCAATGGGGAAAGGACAACCTGCTCAACAAAGGGCATAGTGAAAACTGGATATCCACAAGCAAACAAATGAAATTGAACCTTGAATTTACACCATGTACCAAAAAAACCTCAAAATGGATCAAAGACCTAAAATACTAGCTAAAACCATAAAATTCTTAGAAGAAAACGTAGAAAAAGCTTTGTAACATTGGATTTGGCAAGGATTTCTTGGGTATGACACCAAAAGCACAGGCCATGAAAGAAAAAAATAGATGTATTGTACTTTATAAAAATTAAGAGTTTTTTGCATCAAATGATGCTATAACAGAGAGAAAGGGACTCCCACAGAATGGGAGACTAGATCAGCACATAATATATTTGATAAGGTATTAACATGCAGAATAAAGAACTTCTACATCTCAACAACAACAACAAAAAAACAACTGATTAAAAATGAGCAAAGGATTTGAGTAAACAGTTCCTCAAAGAAGATATATAAATTCCCAGAAGCACATAGAAAGATACTTAATGTCAGTAATCAATAATGAAATGCAAATCAAAACTATAATAAAATATCACTTCGCACCCACTAGGATAGCTATCATAAAAAATAAATTAAAATAACACATGTAGGGGAGAATGTGGGGAAGTTTGAACTATTGTACATTGCTGGTAGAAATGTAAAAGGACATAGCTGCTATGAAAATGTTATGGTAGTTACTCCAAAAATTAAACAAAGAATTATCTTATGATTCACCAGTTCTACTTCTAATATATATCCAAAATAATGGAAGGTAGGGACACAAAAATCCTGCTATTTATACACTCATCTTCAGGGCAATATTCTTCACAGTAATCAGAAAGTGGAAGCAATCAAAGTATCTACTGATAGAGAAATGTATAAACAAAATGAGGCATATGAATACACTGGAATATTATTCAGCCATGAAAAGGAAGGAAATCTTGACAGATGCTAAAACATAGATTAACTTATAATACGTTATCCTAAGTGAAATAAGGCAGTAACAAAAGGACAAAGATTGCATGATTTCACTTACATGAGATACTTAAAGCAGTCAAATTCATAGACAGAAATTAGAATGTTGGTTGCCTGGGGCTGAGAGAAGGGAAATGGGGAATTATTGTTTAATGCGTATGGAATTTCCATTTAGGAAGGAGAAAATGTTCTGGAGATGGATGGTGGTGATGTTTGTACAACAATGTGAATTAACTTAATGCCACTGAACTGGACACTTAAAAATGGTGTAAATTGCAAATTATATTATGAATTTTACCACAATTTAAAAAAAATTTAAAAACTAAAGTGACTTCATTAATAAGCTCTCCATGTGAACATAAACTATAGCACACAATAGCTCAAAGTGTATGTGAAGATCATAGGCTTCAGATACCTGGCGTATTTGTTTAAAAGGTAGATATGTCAATCCAACAACAAAACTGCTCAATTTAAATCTTTATTGCTGTCTCCTGAGAGTCTGCATTCTACAAGAACCTTAACTAATTTTGATAGTTTATTAAAGTTTGACAACCAGTTGGGCAAGACATATATCTAATAGGGTATCTTTATGATAATAAATAGTTTTCCCCCTGGACATTTCCCCAGAGTGCCTATATGACAACATCAACATAGTTTTGACAAATAGTGTTGATTTGTTCCTGGACTATAAAAATTATCTTCTTTTCTCTTCTCCATTTAAAGGAAAAAGTCATTTTATATTGTAGTGATTATATTTCAAAGTCACTTTTTTACTACAGAACTTGCTCATAGCATTTTCACCTCTAAATTTCTGAGTATGTAGCTTTAAGAAATTTAACTAGGAAGTTCTCATAGTATAAAACACAGCCACAGCTTTATCAATGGAGAGGGTGGTGATTGGGTGCAAGCATATAAATATGCAGGGCACAAAGTTTAGGATGATCACAGTGATGTAAGAGACACTGGTAGACAGGGCATTGCATCCACCTCCAAGCTATAGGTACTTAGGGAGAACAAGAAGACAGAATAGAGACCATCTAGAGGACAATAATTAACAGGCAGATGAACCTACTGTTGGCAGCAACAGAGAGACCAAAGGCATGAGTGTCCAGGGAGAAGAGTGTCAACAAAGGGTGTAAGTCATACATGAATGGTCTGTGACGTTGGAGCCACAGACAGGCAAGCAGACCTTGAAGAGGATCTGATTGGCTGCGAGGACAAAGCCTCTGGCTCGTGCCACTGAAAAGAGGAAGCCGCATCCCTGTCACTCATGAGAATTTCATATCACAGGGGTTTGCAGATGGCCACATAGCGCTAATTGACAACCACCATGGGCAGAATAATCTCAGCAGCACCAAAAGATGCTCAGCCAAGACTTTTGTCATGCACTTCCTGGAAAAGATGATTTTTCTTACAGTTAAAGTGTCGACTAGCATTTTAAGAGCCATGGATGAAGAACAGCAGCTATCTCTAAAGGAAAGTAACACAGGCAGGAAACGGAAGCACTACCCAAGGGTACAAAAGATGACCTGATGAATGAAAAGATCTATTCTGTTCATGACTCTAAAGATATAGCTCTTTCTAAATTAATCATGTTAAATTGAATCTTATTGAAAATAATAACTGAACTTTGCTTTGCAACTAAACTATTTTAAACTTTTTACCTTAATTGTAAACTTACTTTGACTTTAAACATATTATTTTCTTATTTAAATTTATAATTTTATTTTGATTTTGAAATATATATATGAAGACTAGACATAATTCTGAAAAAAGAACAGCAATGAGGGACTGCTTGTCTTTTCACATATCAAAATGTTATATATCAAAGCAAGTATATTGTGTATCATGTGGCACATGAATAAAGAGATCAACAAAATTAAATAGAGTCCTGAATTGGATCCAAAAATATATAGTAGTTTAGAATACAGTAGTCAGGATTTCAAATCAATAGTAAAAAGAGAATTATGCAACTATGAAAACAACTCAAATGGAATGCCTATTTAACTCCTATATCAAAATAAGTTCCAGATGGATCAAAAGTTTTAAAATAAGATACAGACCAGAAAAATGCTTTAAAAATTAAGTGTTGAGTAATAGTTGAAGAATATTTTATTAGAAGTGATGTGAGGAACGTCATTTTAAGCATGATACAAAAACAAAAAAAAATTAAAGAAAAAATGTAAAGGAAAAAAATATATATGCCAAAAGCAATATACACAGTATTAAAAAGTGAAGACCATAGCAAAAGCCATAAAAATAATAATTACATATACAATAGTAAAAAGAACCATTTTTAGCATAAAATTAGCTCATAAAAATCAGTATGCGAAAGACCAACAATTGAATAAAATAGATAAAAGATATTAATAGATGATTTACAGAAAGAGAAATACAAATTATTTTAAAAAGATGAAAAGATACTCAAACTCAATGATATCAGAAGGATTTCTTTCAAAGTATAAAAAATGAAAAAAATAACTTTAGTCAGATATCATATGCCATAAATATTTATCAGGTACTGGTTGCTGAGAAAGTGGACAAAAGCATCCTCAGAGATGGTGGGCAGTAGTGCAGCAATTAGCGCAACCTCAACGATGGCAGTTTGGCACTAACTGAATACCAATATTTTATATGCATACGCTATCTGACCATTGATTCAAATATGTATATTACAATTTCACTTCTAGGAACTCATACTTGCACATATTCAAAAATGGGTATTTATGACAAAATTATTGGCGTAGAAAAATATAAGGAACAACCTGAAGAGGGATGGATACGTTAATTTTAGTATGTATTTATAAGGCAGTATAACAGTATTAGAGATCTGTGTGGACTTGCATGCAAAAATCTTGAAGATGTTGAATAGTAAAAGCAAATATTTACATACACATGGAAAAACACAAATATATTTGAGTATATTTGCATTTGCAATGATTATTACCTGATGAATCTTAAGAAACAAATTAAGTGACTGCCTCTGTGGAAGAGGACTGGAGACTATAATGAGGGGCAAATAAGAAATTTATTCTACGTTTTATCATATTTTGTATGATTTTTATTTTTACTACTTATTATATCAGTTACACTTCAATCTTTCTTTAAAAAGTAGAAGTATTACACTAAAACTGTTGTATATAATGCAACTGAAAATTCATAAAGTCTTTACAGCATTAAACATCTTGAGTACAGTAATAATGACAACTTAAGTGACAAGAATATAAATAAAAATGATATTAAGTCTCAGAAAAAAGCGAAAAAGATAAATACATACACTGATTAAAATTTAGTTTAACTATATAAAAATTTCCTCTCTAATGAATTACATACTATTGACTCCTTCTATATAGGCATTATGGCTTTGTAGCTGAAGTCATGAACAAGACATTGTAGACCTCACATTCTAGCAGGGAGAGAAACAGTAATTAATGGCAAAATCACATAGTTCATTCCTAAAGTGTAATTATCATAAATTCTTTGAAGAAAAGAAAGTAAGCATCGGATTTAAGAAGACTTCTACATTTCAAGGAAATGGACTCTAATGTCAAATGACTATGTTCATGGTGGATGATGAACTTATTTACTACAAGATATGACCTTTCTTTGTCCAGAGCTGCTTCATAGCATTTGTCATCTCTGAATTTCTCAGAGTGTAGATTAGTGGGTTGAGCATCGGGGTTACGACTGTATAAAACACACTCAATGGTTTGTCAATGGGGAAGGTTTTAGCAGGTCTCACATATGTGAAAATACAGGGAACAAAAAAAAAGACAACCACAGTGATGTGGGAACCACAGGTCTGGAGGGCTTTCCGCCTCCCTTTGTGACTAAGGTTCTTTAGAGAGTGCAAGATGACACCATAGGAGATGAGTAACAGCAGAAACACAATAGTGCAGATTAGTCCTCCATTGGCCACCACTAAGACACCAATGACGTAGGTGTCAGCACAGATGAGTTTCAATAAGGGGTACATGTCACAGAAAAAATGATCAATGACATTAGGGCCGCAGAATGGGAGCCCATAAATAGTGCTAAGCTGAATTATTGAGTGCAGAAAACCTCCAACCCAACAGACTACCAGTAGCACGATGCAAACCCATCGCCTCATGATGACCAAATAATGCAAAGGCTTACAGATGGCCACATAGCGGTCATAGGCCATCACCAACAGAATAAACACCCCTGATCCACTAGAAAAATGTTCTGTAAAGAGCTGGATCATACAAGATTGGAAGGATATGGTACTTTCCCCAAAGAACAAGTCTGAAATCAATCTGGGGGTAATGGAAGAGGAATAAATAGCATCCATAATTGATAGGCTGGCAAGAAAAAAGTACATTGGGGAGTTCAGAGTCTTACTGAAACTTACAGTCACAACAATGAGCATGTTGCCCACCACAGTCAAAATGTAAAAGAGCAAGAACATAACAAAAAGGACTTTCTGCTCCTTTGGATTCTGTGTGAGACCCAAGAGGACAAAGTAAGTTACATTGTTCCTTGGTTCCATATAATCTTTATAGGTGCTGATTTTAGATATTAGAAGCACTTTACCTACAAAGCAAGAGACAAATCTTTTAAATGTATTGTAAGTTTAACATCTCATTTATTCATTTCATTATTAGAATGTGTACAGAGTTTCTGTTTGTGTCAAACGTGTCATAGACACTGTGGTTACCAAGTCGAATAAGACATAGTTGTCTACCCTCAGTGATTTGATATGTAATGAGGCATCAGTCAATTCTAGGCTAATGTATTTTGTCATTATAAAAATATTCACACAATGCTAAAGGTCATAGTGTATGAATATATCAACCAAACTGGAATGAGAGAAGGCTTCCCAGAGGAAGGAACGTTGTAGCTGAGTTTAAAGGAAAAGTAAAGGAACAGGACAAGATGGGAAGGGAATTCCACGAAAAAGTACAGCATTCATAAAGTCACAAAAATGCAATGCTTGATACTCATTGAAGGTAATTTACATATTCAAAGTGAGTAGATCAAGTTATAAATGGAATGTCACTGACCTGCATTGTCTCAGTTCTCATTGAGACCACTTTCTTGTTTTTTTTTTAAAGATTTTATTTTTTTTTCCTTTTCCTCCCCAAAGCCCCCCAGTACATAGTTGCATATTCTTCGTTGTGGGTCCTTCTAGTCGTGGCATGTGGGACACCGCCTCAGTGTGGCTTGATGAGCAGTGCCATGTCTGCGCCCAGGATTCGAACCAACAAAACACTGGGCCGCCTGCAGCGGAGGGCGCGAAATTAACCGCTCGGCCACGGGGCCAGCCCTGAGACCACTTTCTTAGGGTCTTTAGATGGATAATTCACTTTTCTGTGACCAATAAATTCTGAAGCACTTCACTTTTGTCTCCAGCCTGTATCTCTTCCAGAAATTTCAAATATGTACATGCAACATCTCCAATTTTAGACATCTCTAATTGGACGCCAATTTAGTATTATAAAACTAAATCTTAAATTTTTCACAGTAATTATGTGTTCCTCTTCTCATTAAATGGCGCCACCTTTCGTGTAATTTTTCAGACAACAAATCCCACAGTGTTCTTCACTCCTCTATTGCTCTCATATTACTTACTGATACCTTTATCGATAGGATTTGGTATCAAATCCTATTGACTTTACTTTCTAACATTTCACAAATTTGATCATATCCCAGCCACTATTTTCTTCCTGGTCCGCTGCAACAGTCTACTGCCAAGATTCTTCCTGTTCATTCTGCCCTCCAACAATTTCTTCTCCTTAAGCAGTGCAAACGTTCGTTTTGAAGTCTTCTGATTATATCATTCCACTGTTCAAAACTCCTATAGTGGATTCCAATCACCTACTCACTATTTAATTGTATCACATTTAGTATTTACAGTAACAAGAACTATAATCCCCATTTCATAGTTAAAGAAATTGAGGCTCAGAACATCTAATTAATTTTCCCAAGGTCCCACGTTTTTAAGGGATAAAACTAGAATTGGACTCTGTTTTATTTATTTCAAAGTCCATTAATTTCTTACATAATGAAAAAATGCACACAATTGTGAAGCCTGTTTCCCACTATTTACTGTTACTCTTACCTTGTGCAGGCTTGTTCACAATTTGAAGGAAGAATTTTTAACTCATTCAAAGGAAGCTAGAATTCTTCATTCCTCCAGTATGACAGCAGAGGACAAAAAGCTGCATTATAAGTTGAGGATATATTTCCTTTCATTTGGCTATCTATCCATTTTCTCCAAGGAGTTTTTTGATTATTTAGCAGATTCTTTTTACTTGCACAACAGATAATTTAACAGGATTTCCATGATAAACATAGAAAAACAAAAAATTTGTCATGTCAGGGTGATTTAAAGAAGGCAAGAAAATCCTAATTTTACATAAGAACAGATACTAGCCACTCCCCAGGGAAATATTTCTGCAGCAACTTCTTTGCTAAAACTTCAAAAGAGAAAAACATCGTTCAATTGTTTAGTCCTTCTCATACCATTGTGTTGATATGGCTAATCTATTTGAACTGAGATTTTGAGAGAATCTCTTGTGCTTTTTTTAACGTCACACTTTAAGCCTAACAAAGGACCTCCTCAAAATTTTATCAGTTCTTAAGATGATACCATCTTCTTCCCAAAGGGACAAAAAACATTGGACGTTTTATCCCTTCCAACCACATTTATCATTGACTCCTGGAATTGGCGTATGTCCAATACTAATTTTTCCTTAATTAAACTCACTGGGATTTGCCAGAAAATTTAAAAAAAAGATTTATATGTAAAGGCACTACTAGTCCAAATCACATGATTGGCGTGAGAAAGATGTAACAGAGGAAAAAAAGCTTTAGAACAATTACAAGAGTATTTCCAGTCAAGAATAAAATCTCAGTCCAGTCATTTTGTTCCAGTGAAGATCACTTTATCAATATTTCCTCACTTGTCATAGCAGATTTTTATTTCCTTTTAGTTAATTCTCAATTTATTTTGCCTTGAAGTGTGATAATATATGTTAAAAAAAATTGTCACCAATTTAGATGTAATAACTGATTATTTATCCAGTGATTATTTTTTAAAAATTAAGAGCACCTATTTTATGCCACTATCAACTTAAGAAGCAAATTCACCTATTTTACCCTCAAAATAAGATTTTTTGGGGAATAGCCAAAGGAATTGCAATTTGGGATGTGAATGCTATGGAAAACCATGGGCAAATCTGGAAAACAAAGGAGGATACTTCGCTTTTATACAGAAAATGAGGGAGTAGAGAGGGGTTGTTCTAAACGAAAGTACCTGGGGGAAAGTAACAGTTCAGGGAAGCAATGACTTCTCCTTAGCTGAGCTGTGGCATTTCTCATTGGCTGGGCTGTTGCAGGGGAGAAGAATCTTCCCTGAGTAGTAAAGTACATCTACTTCCTGTTGAAGATGTAAGCACAGGTCTTTTCTTATTTGGTGTATTTAAGAATGTTTGAGAGAGTGTGAGAGTGCCCCCTACAGTCTTCTGGACTCAAATTTAGTTAAGGTTTCTTTATTAACTTCTGCACCAAGAAGTGTACTATGAGTGGGGACACAGCAATGAATAAAATAGGAAAAGCATCATGTAAAATGTCCTTCTTGCATGGGCCTTACATTCTTATGATAAAGTCAGATAAATATAAGGGGACAGATTACTAAAGTAATTATTGTCTTATTCAGTGGTTATAAGATAACAAGCAGGGTACTGTGAGAGAAAATAAGGCAAGGAATTCTACTATGGATAAGGTTATCAGAGAAGGTCTTTCTTAAATAGTGATGTTTAAGCTGAGATCCAAAGGCTAGGAAGTTGCTACCATTGGAAGCACTGCTACATCTAGTAATATTAAGTAAAAATTAATTAAGTGAGTAAAATTATCTCACCTCACAGATGACATGATTTATATCTGGAAAACTAAAAATTTCACAGGAGTTTTTATTGCAGTACTATGTCAAAAACGAGCAGTGAGAATGGTCACTCTTATCTCGTTCCTGATTTTAGTGGGAAAACTTTCAAACTTCGACTGTTGAATATGATGTTACCTGTGAATTTGTCCTATATGGCATTTATTACATTGAGGTACATTCCTTCTATACCCAATTTCTTGAGAGTATTTTATCATAAAAGGATGTTGAATTTCTACAGTATCTATGAATGACCCAAAAACCATATTAAGAAAACAATTCCATTTACAATAGCATCAAAAAGAATAAAATACTTAAGAATAAACTTAACCAGGGAGGCAAAAGGCTTGTACACTGAAAACAGCAAAATGTTTCATGAAGATATTATAGTAGACACAAATAAATGGAAAGACATTCATAGACTGTAACATTTCATATGATTAAGATGTCAAGATTTCATATGATTAAGATGTCAAACTTCCTAAAGTGGTCTTTGGATTCAATGCAATCCTTTTTAAATCCCAAAAGCGTGTTTTGCAGAAATAGAAAAATCCATCCCAGAATTCACTTGGAATCTCAAGGGACTCCAAATAGCCAAAACAAGATAGAAAAAGAAGAACAAAGTTGGAGGTCTTACACTTCCTGATTTCAAAACTTACTACAAAGCTATGGTAATCAAAACAGTGTGGTATGGGCATAAAGACAGACATACAGACTAGTGGAATAAAATAGAGAGCCTAGAAATAAATCTTTGCATATGTTTTCAATTGATATTTAGCAAGAGTGCCAAGAGCATTCAATGGTGATAGGACAATATGTTGAACAAATTGTTTTGTTAAAACTAGATATCCAGAAACAAATGAATGAAATTGAACTCTGAACTTACACTATATTCAAAAAAAAACTCAAAATGGATCAAAGAACTAAAATACTAGCTGAAACTATAAAACTCTCACGAGAAAACATAGAAGAAAGTTGGATTTGGCGATGATTTCTTGGGTATACACCAAAAGCACAGCGAGAAAAGAAAAGATAGACAAATTGTACTTTATCAAAATTAAGAACTTTTGTGCATCAGATGACTCAACAGCAAGTGAAAAGACAACCCACAGAATGGCAGAAATGATTTTCAAGAAATATAGATAATAAGGTATTAATATATAAACAACTTCTACATCTCAACAGCAGCAAAAAAAAAAAAAAACCCAAATAACCAATTAAAAATGAGCAAAGGATTTAAACAGACATTTCTCCAAAGAAAATAGATAAATGGGCAGTAAGCACTTGAAAAGATGCTTACCATCACTAGTCATTAGGGAAATGTAACTCAAAACCATAAGAAAATGCAGCTTCATACCAATTAGTATAGATATTATAAAAAGAAAACAACAACAGAAAATAACACGTAGGAGAAAATATGGAGAAATTGGAACAATTGTACATTGCTGGTAGAAATGTAAAATGATGTAACCTCTAGGGAAATATTATAATTGTTCCTCAAAAAATTAAATAAAGAATTATCATATGTTTCAGCAGTTCCATTTTGGGTACATATCCAAAATAATGGAGAGAAAAGACTCGAACACTCTGATATTTCTACACTCTGCTATTTCTACACCTATTTTAATGGCAATGTTATTCACAATAGCCAGAGAGTAGAAGCAACCAAAGTGTCTACTGATAGAGAAATGTATAAACAAAACAAGGCATATGCACACAGTGGAATATTTTCAACCTTAAAATGGAAGAAAATCCTGACACATGCTAAAACATAGATTAATCTACAATACATTATCCTAAGTGAAATAAGGCAGTCACAAAAAAACAAAGATTATGTGATTTCACTTACAGGAGGTACTTAAAGTAGTCAAATTCATAGACAGAAAGTGGAATGTTGGTTGCACGGGGCTCAGAGAGGAGAATTGTGGAATTACTGTTTAATGGGTGTGGAGATTCAGTTTGGGAAGAAGAAAAAGTTCCGGAGATGGATGGTGGTGCAGTTTATATAGCAATGTGAATTAACATAATGCCACTGGACAGGATACTTAAAATGATTAAAATCATAAATTTTGTTATGTATGTTTTACCTCATATTAAAAATAAATTTAAAGACTAAAGTGATTTCATTAATAAGCTCCTGATGAGGACATAATAGCTCAAAGTACATGTAAAGATCATTGACTTCAGATACACCTAGGTAATTTGCTTAAAAGCTAGATATATCAATCCAGCAACAAATCCACAAAATTAAAATCTTTATAGCTGTGTCCTTGAGAATCTGCCTTTTACAAGAACCCTAACTAATTCCGAGAAAACACAGCCACAGCTTTATCAATGGAGAACGTGTTGATTGGGTGCAAATATATAAACATGAAGGGCACAAAGACTAAGATGACCACAGTGATGTGAGAGAGACAGAAAGGGCTCTTCATCTCCCCTCCAAGCTATAATTCCTTAGGGATTACAAGATGATTACATAGGAGACTATCAGGAAGAAAAAATTTAACAAGCAGATGAATCCACTGATGGCAGCAATGAAGAGACTGAGGGTATGAGTGTCCATGCAAAGGAGTTTCAACAAAGGGTTTAAGTCACACATGGATGGTCTAGGACACTGGAGCCACGGACAGACAGGCAGACAGTGCAGAGGATCTGAATGGCTGTAAAGATGAAGCCTCTGGCTCATGCCTCTAGAGAAAGGAAGGCACGTCCCTGTCACTCATAGTACAGGGGTTCATAGCACACAGGAAATCATATGATTTCATAGCACAGGGGTTTTCAGATGGCCACTAGTGCTCATTAGGAACCACCATAGGAAGAATGATCTCAGCAGCACCAAAATTTGCCCAGCAAAGACTTCAATTGTGCACTCTCTGAAAAATATGGTTTTCCTTAAAGCAAAAGTGCGAGCTAGCTTTGTAAGGGTCATGGAAGAAGAATACAGTCGTCTCTAAGGGATAAGTAACACAGGCAGGAAATGGAAGCACTACCAAAGTGTATAAAAGCGGACTTGTTAAATGAAAAAATATAGTCTCTTCATGGATCATAGTTCTCTGAACTCTAAAGATATAAACTCTTCCAAAATTAATCTTCTTAAATTGAATCTTGCTGAAAATAATAACTGAACTTTGTTTTGTCACTAAACTACATTAAACTTATTTTAACTTAATTGTAAACTTACCTTTAATTTTGTTTCTATTATTTATCTTATTTAAATTGAAACCTTATTTTATTTTCAACTTAATTTTGAAACATACATATGCAAGATTAGGCATAATACTGAAAAAGAAAGTAATGAGTCCTATCACATACCAAAATGCACTGTATATCAAAGCAATTATATTGTATGTCAGCTGGTACCTGAATAAACAGATCAATGAAATAGAGTCCTCAATTGGATCCTAATACATATGAGACTTTAGAATACAGTACTCAAGATTTCAAATACATGATGAAAAATAATTACACAACTATAAAAGAAAACCCTAAAATTTAGAACAACTAAAATTCAATTCCTATTTAACTCCTGTACCAAAATAAATTCCAGATGGATCAAAAATGATGAAATATGAGGGAGAATTCAACTATGAATAATATAATCAGAGAAGACCTTTCTTAAAAGGTGATGTTTAAGCTGAGATCCAAATGATAGGAAATTACTTCCATTGGAAACACTGTTACACATAGACTTTCAACTTTGAAAAGAGGTTATCAAGTTCAAGACACTAAAAGGTGAGTATACAAGGAGGTGATAGGAAAGGCAGAGAAGAAAAACTGAAATTGAAGGGATGATTAGGAAGCATACTCCAGCGCAGTACAGAGCTTAGTGAAGAATTTAAACTTTAAGTCTCCTAAATTGAGAGTAAATAGAGTCATTTTCTTTGTCTTTAGTTTGGGAAATGTTCCATCTAAAACATTAAGAAAGTAAGATAGAAGATAGCTTTAAAAAAATGCTTTTCTAAAATTGCTACCAAATCACATGCTATACCATACTGAAAAGGTTAAGAAATATCTCAGTTATTTGTGTTTCTCTTTGAGCACTAAGCACAATGCTTACAGAGTAGGTGTTCAGTAAATATTAATTGAATATATCAATAGCTCTCTTTAGTATCAATAATTTTTCTGTTCACTCACCTACTTGTGATTCTTTATGTCTCCCTGCTTTCTTATGTGTGGGGCAAAGAACAACAAGGACAACTATCTATCAGATAAAATAAAACACTTTACACAAGGCTCCATCCCCAAATGTAGTGAAAACGGAAGGTTTGTGTGACTACCCAAAATCTTTGAATTCACTCAGACATTTTGTTAGTACCCAAGATGATGTAGTATCCACTTTTCTGACACAAAATCCAAAAGACTACTTTTTCCAGATCTCCTTGACAATTGAGTGCAGACATGTGACTTGGGTTCTGCCAATCAAGATCATCTGCGCAAGTCTTCAAATCGGAAATTAGTTATGTGAGCCTGGGTTCTTGTATGATGCCAGAGTCAGAGTGGTTCCTAAGTCAGCACAGTGGTGGCACCTTCACAGTTAGCCAGTGTCAGCATGGTCATGGTGTCAGCAGAGGCAGCCTCTCCTTTAGGATGCCAGTCCTGTCAGATGTACTTCCACAAATTGTTCCTTGTCGCTCTCACTAGATTCTGCACTGTAGCCCTTCCTAAGATTCTTTATGCCTTAATTTCATATACTAAATCCCTTCCAGTTAAACTTCCTAGATACAATTCTATCTATTCAGATAAGAACTATGACATACACAAAACTAATCTAAAATTCTCCATTTCAATTTATCACCAAGGTAGAAAGTCATCAATTTCAGAAGCATTCCTGTTAACAAGACTTATTTTTATAAATTCATTTATCAGAAAATATTTTACATGGAGATGATGGCAATTTATTGAGTAAATATTTATTAAGTATTTAGTCTGTGCAAATCTCTGTTTTAGGTGCTTGGAGATGTGGTAGTGAACAGAATAAGCAATGCCTCTACTTTTACAGAGTTTATATTCTAGTTGGAATAAACAATAAACAGATAAATCAGATAATGAAAATGCTGTAGAGAAAATTAACAGAGTTGTTTGATAGTAACTCAAGGAGAAAGAGGATGGCTTTACATCATTGGTTAAGAAAGACCTCTCTTAGAACGTGGCAGTTGGACTAAGACTGAGTGATGATAATGAGCCAGTCATATGGGCCTCTAGATGACAAGCATTTTGGGAATAAAGAAGAACCAGCGCAATAGCCCTAGCTAAGAATGAAGCCTTGGGACAGAAACATAGGCAACGTGGGAGAGAGTGATACTGGACAAGTTCAAGGAGACATGTATTCCGAGTGAGGAGCAATTGAGCACAGTCTTATAATCTATGAAAAGGCCATTTATATTTTAGTGTATATTTGATTAAACAGATAACTTTCTTTCCACAAATCTGCTTAACTCAGCATGTTGAAATAATATTTTCTGGAATATATATAATATATGTTTATGTGCGTGTGTGTATGTTGTAATGTTTTATTTAGCTGCATCCTGATTTTAGTTAGTGCTGAATTCATTATAATAAACTTAAGGTTGCTCAGTGATCTTTGAGTCAGAAGAGACAAGAGTAGTTCATGATATTCACCCAAATCAGATAAAATTCCCATTCCACAAACAGAAATTACTATTAGTGCTTTTACTCATGAACTTCAGCTCATTATCTCTCATTCCTTGACATGGTTGATAAATGCTGTAAATTCTTGGTCTTGGGTCTTCTTTCAACACCCAATCTAAAGTGGACCCTTGCCTTCTGCGTCACTCTGTATCACATCGCTGCGTTCTTTTGTAAGAACTTTTCACACTCTTCATCTTTTTTGTGGATGTTTACTTATTCATTGCTTATCTTTCCCCACTAGAAACTGTTTCTTTATTCAGGTGTGTGTCATTAATGTAATATTTACCATAGTGTTTAATAGTGCAAGCTCTAAAGTGAAACTTCATCGGTTCAAAGCCTACCTCAGGTATTTGCCAGCTCTGTGACCTTGGTAGGTTATTTAAGTTTTCCAAACCTCAGTTAATTATTTCTGGAGAACAGGGAGAATTGTAGGTACTTCATAAGTCTCTGATGAGGATTATACAAAGCAATTCTTTCATAGCATGTGCCACATTATAGTACGTAAATAATAGGCTTTAATACAATTATAATTATGCCACATCTTTCTTATTTGACATTAAAAATTTCATTCAGTT
>NW_025794103.1:0-1496 GCF_021613505.1 Equus quagga | reverse complement strand
CTGCACAGAATCAGCTGATTCTGGAGATGAGACTGGGCCCTGGAGGAGTTCTCCACCTAAGAATCCTGCTATCTATCCACGGTGCCCTCGGAGTGCAGGGGTCTGCGGAGGCAGCTGGTGCTCTGGCTTAGTCCGTGGCCTTGTGCTTTTGGCTGCATGAGAAGTGCCGAGGGGCTCTGTGTGCCCTTCTGTCTGCTTGGCTCCTGGCCTGGGATGAGCTAGTGAGCAGCTCCTCCCCCTCCAAACAGAAAGAGACACCCCCTCCCCCAATCACTTCCCAGGGAACCACTTTCCTGTCTGTGTCAGTCTCAGCTTTGAGGAGATCTGGACCCTACACTTCTTCATTCATGAACAAATACTTATTGAGCATCTGCTCTGTGCCAGGCACTATCCTAGGTCCTGTGGGATGTATCACACCAACTCAGGCAAAACCCTGCCCTCATGGAGCTTATGTGCTGAGAAGAACAGGGCAGGGAAGATGAGGGAGCTGGTTGTAAGTTTAAATATTATCCTCAGGGGAGGTTTTCCTGGGAGGTGACATTTGAGCTAAGTCCTGAAGGAGGTGAGGGAGTGAGCCCTGTGGTTATAGGGAGGAAGCGTGTTCTAGATCACCCTCTGAACAGACCTGGGGCTCTACTGCGGGAGCACTGAGGCTCCAGCAGGAATGGGAGTGGGCAGACTGCAGGAAGGACTTCCTGTAGAGGAATTGTGGGGATCTGGGTTTGTGTATCTCATGATCTATTCCCTTGTCTCTGGGGATTCATGAAATCCTGGAGATTGGAGGGGGATGAAGGGCTCATGAGTGGAGGAAAGTTGGGAGAGGAGGGAGGAAGCAGAGGTGGGGTCCTGCCCCAGCTCTGTCTCTGTGCTCACTCTCTCCTACATCGAGTTTGAGGGGTAAGTGATTTTGATGTGGTCAGCAAACCCTAGGATAGCTGGATCTGGAGTAAATTCACCACATGGCAGGACATAAAATTAAGGAATTTTCAACTCCTGGAGACTCAAAACAATTTCAAGAAAAGTAAAGTATGAGAAAAAGAATGTAAAATATTTCATCAGTAATCTTTTTATTGGCTATGTGCTTAATTTTTAATATTTTGATTGCTTTGAGTTAAATAAAATAGTAACATTATTTTCACCTATTACTTTTTGCTTTTTAAAATGTGGCTACTAAAAAATTTAAGTTTACATTTGTGGCTCAAATTTATGGTTCAAATGATACTCCTATTGGATAGCACTGTTTTAGAAGCTTAATAATTTTAGATGTTATGTTTAGGTCTATGATTCATTTCAAGGTAGTTTTTGTATGTGATGTTCATTCTTTTCCTTGTGGTTATTTGTTCCAACATCATTTGTGGAAAAGACTATCCTTTCTCCATTGAATTATCTTGACTCCTTTTCATGAACATATATGTATAGTTCTTTTTATACGCTCTTTTTTTTGTTGTCGAGGAAGATTAGCCCTGAGCTAACTGCTGCCAATCCTCCTCTTTTTG
>NW_025794102.1:0-6302 GCF_021613505.1 Equus quagga | reverse complement strand
TCCCTGCTCCTCCCTGTGGCCTCCCCACTGTACTCTGTCCTTTGCCCGCCAGGCCCCTGGCAGCCTTTGAACTTGTCATCCTTGAGTTAGCCTGAGTTAGGAACCGATAGCCAAGACAGAAGCATACAGACCACGTGACTCAATCAAGTGATTACATCTTTTTAAGGTGTACCTTTTTATGAAACAAACAAACCAAACCTTTCTCTGATTAATTTCTCCTTTCTTTTCAAAAACAGCTACCTTCGGTAGAGGGTGAAATAGGGTTCCTAACACAACTCGCTTTTTTTTTGGTGCCTAATTGCGAAACGCTTCCTAGGGCCGGTGGCAGACATTGCTAATTGATCCCAGCACTCCTGCTCGCTGAGCCTGTCCCTTGCCTGGCATCTGTGGGGGCCGTGCTAGAAGGAGCCCCTTCAGATCTATCAGAGAAGGCAGGGAGGCCCTCCCTGTGTGCTAGAGGAAGCCTCCAGTCTGTACTGCCATCCGTCCTGCCCGAGTCGATGCCCAGCCCAGCCCGGTGGCCGTGGGCACTGACTGCCCCCCCCAGGTCCCCAGGCTCTGCCCCGTCTCTGTCATGTGGCCCCTCACTTCCCTTTTTGCCCTCATCTACTTCCCTAATTTGTCAGCCCAGCCTAGAGGCGTGCAGCTGGCTTAAAGGCACCAGACCTGATTTCTCTTTGTGACGTTGCTAACGCCAGTGACCCAAAACAGATGAGTGGTTAAGAACATGGGACTTAGAGGCGGAAACCGACCTGGGAGCCACTCAAAGCTCCAGTGGCCTTTGCTTGCTATACGACCCTGGGCAAGTGACCTCACCTCTCCGAGCCTCGTCAGCAAAACCAGGATGGTAATCTTGCCCTTGGAGGACCAGGTTAACTAGGAAAACGCTTGCAAAGCACTTAGCACAGTGATAAATCAGTGTGCATACAGTCAGTGCCCAATAAATGCAGCTTGCTTGCTTTTCCTTTTTTTAAAACACTCAGGATACAATCCTGCCACAGAGTGTAATACAATCCCACATGTGTCAGCCCTTCTCTCCAAGAATAGCTAACATTTATTGATCACTTAGTGTATACCAAGGCCTGGCTGCCCATCTGACAGGCGTCATCCTATTTAATCCCAATGAAGTCAGGATTATTCTTAGCCTCATTTTTTTAACTAATGAGGAAACTGAGGCACAGAGAGGTTGTTACTCACTCTAGGTCACAGAGCTTAGTCATGGCCTTAGTCAGCCCAGAACACTGGCTCTGGAGTGAATGGGGAGACGAGGAAAGGAGAGGAGGATAGACATCTGCTCTGGAAAGGGCTGGCAAGGGGTCCTGCTGATTCCACAGCAGGCCTGACAGGCAGGGCTGTTGAGGCCTCGGGCCTCCCCACCTGTGAAATGGGTCTGTAATCCAGGTCTCCTCTTGCCCCAGTTCTGGGGTTCCGGGAGCCGCTTGCCTAGCCCTCAGAGGTCTGCTGAGAAGGGGCCACTGTCCCATGAGCCCGGAGATGGAGCTTAGAAGCTGCTGTGTGCTGGGTGCTTTTGGGGTGAGGGTGTATTCCAAAGAGGGGAAGTCCCTACCCTCTTATTTTAAAAACATTGGGGACTCCTGAGGGATTACGTCAGTGACCAGGAGAGATTTAAGTCACCCCCCCAGAGAGAGCCGTGTGGAAAGCTGCCTGTGGTCTTGAGGAGGATGGGGTTCTGCGGGGGAGGCCACGACAGAGAACACCGGGCTTCGGGGCCGCTTGTCCTGGACGAACAGGAAAGGGCTTGGTTTCCCCAAAGCCTTGGGCTGAGCTGGCAGGGCTGGTAGAGGCAGCGGCAGCGGCAGCGGCAGCGGCAGCGGCAGCAGCAGCAGCAGCAACTGCATCTGCATCTCAGTGCAAGGCCCTGCTGGCTGGCCGCTGGGCCCCTGGGGCCAGAGTGGTGGGAGGGCACCGGTGGCAGACACAGCGCCAGGTCCCCAACCCCTCGGGGCTGCCGCTCGCTCTGCACCCCTGAAGTCCTTTCCCCTCTGGCCTCAGCGTCCCCATCTGCAAACAGTACAGAGGCCCCTTCTTTCTGAGTTTTGCTCCGTGCCTTAGGCATCAGGCGGACCACTCAGAACCACCTCCTGTCCACGTGTGTAGCCTCAGGCCACCGTCCACTTCCCTGCTGGAGCCTCAGCTTCCCTCCTCTGTCACCAGTACCCAAAGTCCCTCCACAGTAAGGGTGTTGGAGGAGCACATAGAAACCTGCGTAAAGACAGCTCAGCACAGAATAAGTGCTCACAACTCGTCCTTTTCCACCGAGGGACGCAAAGGAGCATCTTATAAACCTGGGTGTCTGTGGTGCCAGGCTGAGTCTGCCTGCATACGTGCCGGAGCTGACCCGGTGAGCAGCAGGCCAGTCTTCAGGCACAGCTGCTTCTGGCCTCGGCCCCTGCAACAGATGAGGAGAGTTTCAGCTGGGCAAAGAGGGAGCCTTCCTCCTGGAGACTGTCTTAGAGCTGATTCTAATCGCTTGTAGCTGTAATAATCAAAGAGGAAGCTCTTAAAATGGGGAATTGTGTGTCACGGTCGCTACAAAATAACCCTGGGCCCGGCGCCGAGGAAGGCAGCTCTCGGCGGCCGCCAGCATGGCAGCGGGTTGCTGGAAGCCTGTGGAGGGATCTCGCGTCTAAGCGCTTCCTGCACCGTGGGGCCAGCTGTTGCGGGTGATGGGCGAGAATTCCTGGGCCTCGTGGAAGTCTGCAGAGGTGGACAAGGTACTCCAGGGAAGGTGTCGTCAAGACCAGGCTGGAATGGCCAAGGGACAGCTGAGGCAGAGCAGAGGGTTCAGGCACATCATGGCCACTGTCACTACCAGCTTCATGACCTCAGGAGTGTCCCTTGGTCTCTCTGGGCCTTGCTGATTTCACCCTGAGTAGGGCTAAATAAAGCCTTCAATACCCCAAGGTCAGGGAGGACCCAATAATGATTATAGCAGTATTAACATCAATAATACTAGCAGCTTCCACTTAAGGAGTGCTTGTCACGTGCCAAATTCTGTTCTAGGGACTTTCCAGGCACCCCCCTCATTCAGTCCTTACAACATCGCTATGAGATGGGCACAGTTATCCCTGTTTTACAGATAATGACACTGAGGACCAGACAAGTTGAGTAACTTGCCTGAGGTCACCCAGCCAGAAAATGGCTATCTCTCAGCTCCTAGGCCAGGGCTCACTCTCAGAGGCCTTCAGGGGCCAGGCTGCCACCAGAATGCCTGGAGCAGCTGTTCAGGGAACCCGAGCATGAGGAGTGGGATGGACTAAAGTAGTTCTGTGTCCCAAGGAGAAGGGGCCCGCGCTGGGCCCGGTAGGTCGTTGGGGGAGCTTGTGTCTTCTCCCGGGAGTGATGGAGGGCTGGGGGAGGTCTCTGTGACCTGAGAAGCCTTGCCAGGTTCCCTTCAGCGGCTGTGCTGAGAATAGATTGGAGGCATGGGGTGGGCTGAGCCACAGCAGGGTGGCCCGGGAGGAGGGTGCCACAATGCAGGGCTGGTGGGGCCTAGAGTACCACGGTTGCCATGGCAACAGAGATGTGGGTGGATACCAGGAACGTGGAGGAGGCAGAATCAGTAGGTCTTTCTGCAGTGGATGTCTACAGGTGCAGGGCTGGTCAGGTACCCCAGAGGAGCTTGGAATGATCCCCCTGAGAGGGAGTTGGGGCATCTGCACCTGGGTCTGGCCTCACCCGGGCTTGAGTGAGTCTTGCGTGAGGCCATGGCTGATGGCCTGGCTCAAGGGAGCCAGAGACAAGGCCTCTAGCTATGTGTCCTCAAAGGGCAAGTGGGCCTGTGACTGCAGCAGCCACAGGTGGGACAGTGACAGTGAGGGGGAAACACATCTCCAGATACACCTTGGGAATGAGGAGTGGGGAGATCCCCACAATACCAGGCACACGACAGGCCCTGACTCTGCCACATTCAACACCCACCCCCATCCTGGCTCAGCATTAGGAGATGGGGTGCTGAGTGTGGAGAGGGGCTGGAGGCCTTATCTGGTAGGAAACCAGAGTCTGGAGCAGAGGGTCTCAGGGAACTTTTTACTCCCCGCCAGTGTTTGTAAAGCGCTAGTGTGGCCCGTGGGTCTGGGGGCCCAGAAGGCAGAGCCAGGGCTCACATGGCAGTCACAGGGAAGCAGACCCTGGCTCCTGGTGGAGAAGAGCTTTGGCCAGTCCCAACTGCCTATGTAAGCTGAAGCTGGCTACCTCCCTCTCCGCCTGGCTGACCTTGTGAAGTGCCTTCCAGCCCTGCGATCCAGGGAGAGCCCAGAAGGGCAAAGCTAACCCTTCCTGCCGAGGAGGCGCAGGGGTCATTCCCTGAAAAACATCTTCGCGAGGAGGGAGCTGAGTCCCACATCCTCCAATTATGCTCCCATCCAGCCGGCCCACAATGGGCCACTCAGATAACCATCGGGGGCTGCACACATTAATGCTGGAACAATGCTGGCTGCGCGGGCTATTTTTACAGTAGCCATACGCCCGGCTGAACCCCCACGTCGTCCCGAGGGAGCAGGGCAAAGAAAGGCCGTGTGGATGCCGCCGCCAGTCTGCGCTCCAGGAGACAGAGGAAGGGCTCCATGAGCCGCCCGCCCGGCGGCTCCAGGAAGCTTTTTCTTGGTCTGCTCGCCGACAGATAGCGAAACAATCGGGGTCCCCCACCCGAGCCAGGGAGAGGAGGGGGGTGCGGGGGATCTGGGGTCTGTTGTGCCTCTGCTCCTCAGAGCACAGCCCCTGTGGGCCTGGCTGCTGGGGCCAGGCCAGTGCGTCCCCTCTCCACACTCAGGTCCTCAGGCCTTCCCTGCCTCCTGCACCACCAAGGCTCAGAGGCCGAGCGAGTCGCCCACATCACGCAGTTGGTTTGTACTTAGCACCAGCTGCCTGCAGATTCCACCCTAGGAACCAGCTACCCAGCAGTTCTTTTCTGATGACCTACTGTGTGCCAGGCTCCGGGCACATAGCAGTGGACAAGACAGGTCCTTGTCCCCATGGAGCCTCTATTCTAGTTGAGGAGGAGACCCTTACCAAGGAAGCCAGGATACAAACAAGACGTTTTCAGTAGTGCCAAGCACTTTGACAGGACAGACTCAGACGTCCGCTGGAACCTGGTGGCAGGCTGGCCCAAGTGTGCCCAGGTGACGGGGCTGCATCTGGTCCAGCTATTAGTTACCATAAGGTGTGTGAACCCAACATGGCCTGGCCTCCCAATTTCTCTAGAAACCTTCTAGAGACCTAGGAATCTCGATTTTTCTTGAAACCTGCTATTTCAATGTTGGCCACCAATTTGGATGGTGATGAGAAACAAGTTATGTCCCAGGCTGCTTGGCTATGAGTCAGTCACCTTTGCCATCATCTTTTTTATTCTGTAGATGAGGAAACTGAGGCTCAGGAGGGGTGGTGAGCCCCCTAGTTTCGGTTCCCCCAGCTCATCTGTCTTCTGTGGCCCTCCCCCACAAGGGGGTAAGTCCTCGAACGCGCCCTCCCTCTGGGCCGGACTCATGGTGCTCCTGCCCTCACGGCCAAGCTCCCAGGGAGAGAGAGGACTCAGGGTCCTGGGGAAGCACAGAAAGAGGGCTCTGCCCTGGATCCTGGCAGAATTCCTCTATGGCGGGGCCCAAGCAGGGCTGGGCCGGGGGTGACATGAGCAGCTCTGAGGGCTTAGAGATTTGACCTCCTCTGGGACCTCCCACTGCTGAACCCAACAGGAGTCAGAGGTCAAGGGGGCCTGGAGGATGTGGACTCACAGCAAGGCAGAGAGCGGCTGGAGTGGGGTGGACAAATGGAGATTGATGGCACTCTTGCATAATGCTCACCGGTGAGAATCACGTTTTCTGTGCTGCAGAGGTGTGACTGTTTAATAAATTGCAAATATACTTCATAAACATCCATTTTTCATACTTTGATGGAAACCCCATTTTCAAATATTGTTTCCATTCCAGCCTGAAACCCCATTTTTCATTTATTTACATTGATCTGTTCTTTAAACAGTTAGAAACGAGCCCCTCCTGTGGGCCGGGCACTGGGCTGAATGAGTGAAATGGGAGTAGTTATTTTCTGTGCAAATCCGAAATCTGGAAATAGCATGTTAATTTCCAGAAACTGCAGGCAGGCTGTTATCTGCAAGGTGCCTTGGAACGGCCTGGGGAGTGTCGTGTTTTGTGAGAGAGGATGCCAGGCCAGGGCGGCTTCGTGCTCATCTGCCTGCAGGTGCAGGACGAGGTATGACATTTGGGGACAACAAACATGGGCCCCCGGTGCCGCTGTCAGCAGGTGCCTGGGGAATGGGACCCGTCCGT
>NW_025794101.1:0-5534 GCF_021613505.1 Equus quagga | reverse complement strand
CCTGGGGACATTATGCTAAGTGAAATAAGCCAGTCCCAGAAAGACAGACACCACACGATTACACTTATACGAGGTGTCTAAAGTAGTCAAACTTGTAGAACCAGAGAGTAGAATGGTGACCTCCAGGGTTTGGGCGAGGGGGAAATGGGGCATCGCTACTCTACAGGTATAAAGTTTCAGATATGCAGCACGAATAAGTTCTGGAGATCTGCTGTTCAGCATAGTGCCTGTGGCAATAATGCAGTATCGCACACTTAAACGTTTGTTGAGAGAGTAGATCACATGTTAAGTGTTCTTACCACGATTTAAAAAAATGCCCAGACTCTGCAAAGATTCTGCAGCATGTATTTGGCTCAAGAGCTGTCTGTGGGTTGCCTGGGGCAGAGATTCAAGGGAATTACAATGAATTTTACTCCATAACCAGAAGAGGCAGGAAATGACATGTTCCTTTTATGAAACCAGAAGCAATAAGGCCCTCCCCTCCCCTTTCAGAAAGCAAATCTAAATCACGGTTTTCCCCTTTAAGAGAGGGATCTACTTTTAATCAGCAAGTCGGCAGCTGGATCTGTTAAGCAAGGATGATGAAGTCGAGACTCGGTTTTGAACTAAGTTCTATGTCTTGTATTTTCTCACTTCTGGAGTCCGTGGTGCCCAAGGTGAATACCATCAGAATCCTCCGAGGTGTTGCTGCATGTGTTTTCACCTATTTCGAACTAGCCACGAACCCCCCATGTTTGGGTTAGCACCACATTTTGTGAAACATTGTTTCAGCTATTTGCAAAATAGTATCAATAAGAACAACAAAAGCAAACTTTGAGCCAGCCTATGAGCCAGCCACAGTTCTAGCTGTTTTATATTATTAACTCATTTAATCCTGCCAATATTCCATGAAACAAGTGCTGTATTTATTCCCATTTCACAGATGAGAAAGTGAGGCACAGAGAGACACAGTAACTTGTCCAAGATCACCCAGATAGTGAGTAGCTGAGCAAGGATTTGAATCCTGACAGCCTGGGTTCCAGAGTCCGTCTCTTAGTCAGTGTAAAATGCAACTGACAGATTTATAATTGTTTCTATTACCATAAATGAATTGTTAGCAAGGGCATCAATACTTCTCTCCTCGGGGGCATTTGTTCACTCAGTGAATATTTACTGACCACCTACTATGTGCCAGGTATTGTTCTTGGCACTGGAGATACAATGGTGACCGTGACAGGGATGTTTTGTCCTCATGGAGGAGTTTATGTTCCAGTGGAGGAGAAAAACACAAGGAACAAGTGAATCTTTAAATATGTCGTCTCGGGGCCAGCCCCGTGGCTGAGTGGTTAACGTTCTGCATGCTCAACTTTGGCAGCCCAGGTTCGTGGGTTCGGATCCCGGGCGTGGACCTTCTCTGCTCATTAGCCATGCTGTGGTGGCGTCCCACATACAAAATAGAGGAAGATGGTGATGGACGTTAGCTCAGGGCGAATCTTCTTCTTCAAAAAAGAAATGTGTCGTGATTTTGTGGTAGATAAAATTATGCCCACCACCAAAGATGCCCTGGGAATATGTGATCTTCCTTGGGGACTTTTCAGCTATGATGAAATTAAAGATCTTGAGGTGGGGAGATTATCCCAGATTATCCTGGTGGGCCCAGCGTAACCACAAGGGTCCTTATAGGACAGGCAAGAGCATCAGAGTTAGACTAGCTGATGTGATGACAGAGCAAAGGTTGGAGTGATACATTTGCTGGCTGTGATGATGGAGGAAGGGGCCGCAGGCCAAAGGACGCAGGCGGCCTCCAGAAGCTGGACAAGGCGGGGGAATGGGTTCTTTCCTAGCACCCCCAGAAGGAATCAGCCCAGTGAGACCGACATTGCCCTTCTGACCTTCAGAACTGTAAGAGAATAAATTTGTGTGTTTTTTTGTTTTCTGGTGAGGAAGATTGGCCCTGAGCTAACTTATGTGCCAGTCTCCCTCTATTTTGTATGTGGGATGGTGCCACAGTATGGCTTGATGAGCGGTGTGTAGGTCCGTGCCCAGGATCCGAACTGGTGAACCCCAGGCCACCAAGTGGAGTGTATGAATTTAACCACTACACCCCCAGGCCAGCCCCAAATTTGTGTTGTTTTAAGCCGGTAAATTTGTGGTGATTTCTTATAGCAGCAATAGGAAATTAATACAGATTTATATACTGATAAGTTTTATACTGATGATCAAGGAATATATACTGATAATAAGAGTATATATCAGGTTATATATCATATATAGATAATAGATATATAAGAGTACATATAATCAGAGTATATATGCTAATAATAAAGGTGAAGAAATGGAGCCGCTCTAGACGAGGTGGGGAGTGGGGGCCAGGGAAGGCTTCTCTGAGGAGGGGACATTTAAGAAGAAACCTGAATAAGGGCTGAGACTGGTAGATATCTAGGCAAAGAGCATTCTGGGTGGGAGCAGCAGCCAGTGCAAAGGTCCTGAGGTGGGAACATGCTCCACATGTCTAAGAGGCGGCAAGGAAGCAGGTGTGGCTGGAGTGAGCAAGGAGGAGAGGGTGGAAGATGAGATCAAAGCAGGAACAAAGGGGGACAGATGGTGCATGTGTGGGCCTTGGCGGCATGGAGAGGATTCTAGCTCCCACTCTGAGTGTGATCAGAAGTCCTTTGGATCAGTTTATATGGTAAATAGGTGTCTCCTCTAGCCCCCAACCAGTTTGCAAAGTGATTCCGGCAGTTTCCACTAAAGACACAATATCGCTTAAGCTTTTTTGTTTTGTTAATCTTTGACTCCTAATTCCTTCAGATCAGCACTGTCCAATCAAAATATAATGTGAGCTGCATAAGTAATTTTAAATTTTTTGGTAATAGCATTAAAAAAGGAAAAAGAGATAAAATATCACCTCACACCCACCAGAATGGCTATTATTAAAAAGACAAGAAACAACCAGTGTTGGAGAGGATGTGCAGAGACGGGAACCCTCTTACACTGCTGGTGGGAGTGCAAAGTGGTGCAGCCACTATGGAAAGCAGTATGGAGTTTCCTCAGAAAATTAAGAATAGATCTACCATATGATCCAGCTATCCCGCTGCTGGGTATTCATCCAAAGAACTTGAAAACACAAACGCATAAAGACACATGCACCCCTATGTTCACTGCAGTATTATTCACAATAGCCAGACTTGGAAGCAACCTAGGTACCCATCAAGGGACGAATGGATAAAGAAGATGTGGTATATATACACAATGGAATACTACTCTGCCATAAAAAATGATGAAATCTGGCCATTTGTGACAACATGGGTGGACCTCGAGGGTGTTATGCTGAGTGAAATAAGTCAGACAGAGAAAGACAAATACCGTATGATTTCACTTGTACGTGTAAGACAAATCAACAACAAACAGACACACAGATACAGAGACTGGATTGGTGTTTACCAGAAGGGGAGGGGGTGGGGGGAGGAGACAGGGCTGATTAGGCACCTGTGTGTGGTGATGGATGGTAATTCGTCTCTGGGTGGTGAACATGATGTAATCTTCACAGAAATCAAAATACAATGATGTACACCTGAAATTTATACAATGTTATAAACCAATGTTACCTCAAAAATTTTTAATATAAATCAATAAATAAAAGACACTGGAATAGGTTAAAAAAAAGGAAAAAGAAACAAGTAAAATTTTAATTTTAGCAGTATATTTTATTTTAACCCAATATATCCAAATTATGATCATTCCAGCAGGGAACCCATCTAAAATTACCCAGAAGAGAGTTTGCATTCTGTTTTTAGACCAAGTCTTGAAAATCCAGTGACTGTTTCACACCCACAGCAGCGTCTCCATTCGAAGGGGAAATTTCCGTCGGAAATACTTGATCTCTAGTTAGAGTCTATAAAACCCAGAGTTGAAAGAGTGGATTCACAGACGCAGATCGTCCCAAACGTACCTAAAACTTTTCCAATAACGGGATCGAGTGACGGTGTTTGCATTGAAATTAGTTTCAATTAAGTAAAATTTAGAAGCCGGTTCTTTGGTCACACTTGCGACGTTTCAAGTGCCCAGTGGCTGGTGGCTGCTGTATGGGATGGTGCAGGTCTCAATCTGCCTCACGGGAATGTCCCCAGTCATTTCGGGGGTCCCCCATCTTCCTCCGAGGAGTGATGACAGATAACTGGGCTTAGTTGGTGCTAGAAAAATGGGGCAATGTCCAAGCCTTTGGTCCATGGGGGCTGCTGTCTTAACTCCTGCTCCTCTGACATTTGCTGAGGTCCCCCAGACCCCATTGCTGCAGACAGGCTGGGAGATGCCCCCACCGTGGTCCCCACGGCCACCGCCCATCTTGCCTGTGGTCAGACCACGTCCTCCGTGGCTCCCCAGCCTGGAGCGGGCTCCAACCCTCTCTCTCCAGTAAACCCTCCCCAAGGCCCCCCCTCTCCATCCTCCCGTTCTGGGTGGACCCCGGGATGCCCCACTCGGGGCTGGTCTCTCTCCCCTGGGACAGGAGCCGGGAGGGGAGACGCCCACATCAGGCTTTATGGGGTTTTTCCTACTGAATCCTCGGTTGCCCCTAATAAGGGAGGAAAACACCTCTCTCTGGGTCATACAGTCCGTCCCGGTGTAGCTTTAGGTGTTGAGTGAGACGGGGAGCGGTGTTACCCGCAGCGCACAGGCGTTTCTGGACTTCCACAGGCCAGTTCTCCAGGGGCCGCGCTGGACATTCCCGCTAAAACGTGGCCGAGCCACCCTGGGGCTTGGGGAGGATGACATTCCTAAGCAGGCGGCCTCGTTCCACTGCGCCTGGGAGATTTATGACGCTCTCTTGGGTTCAGCCACCCCCGGGGGGTGGGAGGGAGGAGGGGCTCGCTCTTCCCGTCGTGCAGTCAGAGTGGACGCCCCGGGCTGGGGGTGGCCTCACATCATCCCCTCCTCAGCAACGCTCCGTGTCGCCTGTGGCCGAGGCTGCATGGTACCTGCAGGTGGGGGGAGGGCAGATGGCTCAGGTGAAGAGCAGTGGACCCAGGTGCATCCTGGGCGCCCATGACCTGTGTTCCCCCAGAGATGGCGCAGCTGTCCCTCGGCTTCAGCTTCTGTTTCTTGACTTGCAGGAGGGAGGTGGCATAGCAGAGAGCTCAAGATGTGGTCTCTGGAGCCAGAAGCCCCGATTCACGGCCACTTTGCTGTGTGACCTTGGTTAAGTTGATTGACCTCTCTGTGCCTCTATTTCCTCTTGCATAAAATTTGGCATAATAATGAGTAGCTCACACGGTTATGAGGATTAAAACTAGTCAACATGTGTAAAGCGGTTGTGATGGCACCTAGTAAAAGTGAGTAATATATAACTGTTCGATCTTTTTTTATTTTTTAATTATGATCGCTAGCTCCTGAGATGTATGTCTCTTTCAGTGAGTACCTATCTTTAAGGCCTCCCCTTTCACTATGTTTCCAACTCTCTCCTGCCCTTTATCTGTCCATCTCTGTCTGTTTGTCCATCTCCATCTCTGCCAGCCTCAGTCTTTCCGTGACCTTGGGTGGACGAATTGACCTCTCTG
>NW_025794100.1:0-19530 GCF_021613505.1 Equus quagga | reverse complement strand
TTGCTACTGCTGCCCTGGAACTTATCCCTGGCTTACTCTCTGTTTTGGTATAACTATGCTTTCCTCTGCATCCCAGATGGGAGGAGGAAGAGAGAAGTAATAGCAGTACTCTTAGCAGGTTTTGAGTACTTAGTAGTGCTAGACGCTGGACTAAGCACATAAGTGATGCTGTATGTATTAACTCGTTTAATCACAACTCTATGAGACAGTGTGAGAGATTCTGAGCGTTCACCAGTGACACCTCCACATCTCCCAGCCTGCCTCGGCTTGGTTGGCCATGTATCTTGTTCTTAATGGAGCAGAACAATGCATGCCGCTCCAGGCTGATATGGATAAGTATCCATCTTGATGCCCCCATGTCTTCAAGGCTGGACTTTAAGATTAAGGATTCCAGAGTAGTGGAGCCAAATGACGGACATGGCTGGATCCCTGAGTTATTGCTTCAAGGAGAGACATCCAGGAAAGATGTGAGATCTCCATCAGTTTGTATGAGCAAGAAATATTTATTGCTGTTAGGCACTGATATTTGCTTTTGTTTTTTTAATGGAAGCTAGCATGAACTAATTACCCTGACAAAAACAGGTGGAGACTGTTGTCATACTCACCTTACAGATGAGAACATTGAGGCAAAAGAGGATAAGTAACATGTCCAAGGTCACAAAACCAGTGAGTGGCAAGGCTGAGACTGAGCCCACGTCCATCGGGCTTTGGGAATCTGTTCTTCCTTTTTTTCCCTCACCTTGTTCATAGTTTTGGTGGCTCTGTTCACATTTTCCAAGATGGATTTCATCTCGAACCAGTTTCAAGAGTTGACGTGAGCCCCACTGGGGGACTCACTCCTTTTTGTCCTCCCCGGATGTATATGAGAGCTGCCCACATCAGAAATTATACTGAAGATGCTACTGAGTGTGTTCAAGAACTATTTGTCTGCAATTCCCTTCTTTTTCTAATCACATACTACAATCACACCTGGCTACAGAGAGAATTAGTAACCAAAAATCTTGCAAGTTGTCTAAAAGCCTAATGAGTTTTATTTTCTAAATGTCAACAACATCATCATACCTTGCATACCTGTTCTTCACAGTTTACAGAGAAAATATACATATACAATTAGGAGCTAGAAGGTGGTACAGCAAAAAAGTTAAGGGCATGCACTTGTTAAGTCAGGGAAAACTATCTTTCTGTCCAACTCTTTCATTTACTTACTGTGTGACCAGAAACAAGTCACATAACCTCTCTGTGTATCAATTTACTCCTTCTTCTTTTTTTTTTTTTTGTTGGTGAGGAAGATTAGCCCTGAGCTAACATCTGTGCCCATCTTCCTCTATTTTATATGTGGGACACCTGCCACAGTATGGCTTGATGAGCAGTGCATAGGACCATGCCCGGGATCTGAACCTGAGAACCCCGGGCTGCTGAAGTGGAGTGCACAAATTTAACCACTACACCACCAGGCTGGCCCTTACTCCTTCTTTATAACAGAAATTTATGTTGTTAGGTTGCTCTGATAATTCAGTAAAATAATACTTCGGATTCCTAGGTTTGAACTGGAGTAAGCTGGAGTGAAAAAAGCAGTGGGCACAGACATATTGCCCCTTCCCCTGGGTAAGAAACATATTCTGTGTAGTTATTATTAATTCTGATTTTTATTGTTCCTGGAGGGCAGGAAACACATCATGTTCATCTCTGTAGGCTCATTGTCTCTCAAAGAGTATGGGGTAAAATACGTGTTCAGTGACTGCTTTTGAAAGTGATGAAAGAATAAACCACACGGAGAGAAACCACACAAGGAATAATATGACCAGAAAAGCAGAGCAGGCGGAGGTCACACCACACTAGACATAGTAAGCATGCCCACATCAGGGCTAGCTTGGGGAGCAGAAGCCTTCATCCTTCCCCTTGCTTCTTACCACCACTCAACACTCCCCCGGCTCCCACACAGAAGGAATAGTGTGCATTTGACAGACTCTGGGACACCTATGGGGCACATTTGCAATGGGGGTCCTGGCTGCGCACATACTAACAGATGAGCTCAAGAGACTGGATCTTGATCTCTTCTTTCTTCCAACCATGCAGAAGATGGAAGATGCAGTAAATTGTCCCAGGGGCTGCTCTGAGGCCAGTGCTTTCTCTTGTCCTTCTATGGGTTAAAATTTGTCTCTTTTGGACTGCAGGAAGGGGAATCGGGGGGTGAGGAGAGAACAGGCCAAGCGCTTCAGCTTGATTCTCCGACATCCACAACAGGAGTCTGGGGATTAAGCCCAGTTGGCAGGTGTCTCCCAGGTTTCCTTGGACAGGCTTCTCTCCATTCATATTTCCTTCGGGAGCTCATGGGGAGGGGTGTTGGGCTGGGCAAGGCAAGTTAATAAAACCTCACTCCGATTTTTAACATTTATTATCTCATTTTCAACTCCTGACCACTCAGCATTTTGCTAATATTACTGGAATGCTCCCAGTTATAAGACCTGGAGGCCCAGGCTCTGATATCTCACATCATGGGGCCACAGTCACAGGGCAAGTTTGTAGCCAAAGTGGGCATGCAACTCCGGCCTTCAGACTCCAAACCCAAACAATTCCAGGCATAGTTCCTCCAGGGCAAGGCAGACCAGGGGGCTTATTCTAATGGTCTCATGGACCCACCGGAGAATGACCCCCCTCCCATTTATTTTATCTAGAAGCAAAGTAGTACCTGAGAAACAACTGTAACCATGAATCCCACAGGATCACATCAGGTATTGGGTTGAATACTGATGGTGTACATTTTCTGCTGTCCTTCATAATGCCTATCTTTTAGGTTGTGCCTCCCTCTCCCCAGACAGGTACCCTTTCTCTGGGTTCCTGGAGTAGATTGTATTGCCAAAGGTGGCAGCAGCAACAGCTCCTGTTCCAGAGGCTCTTCAGCAACGTGATCTTGTCAGTCCCCCATCAAGAGATGGAGTCGATTTACCTGTCCCTTGGCTCAGGGCTGGCCCTGTGACAGCTTCGACCAACAAAATATAGTAGAGTGACATTCTGGCACCGCTAAGCTCGGACATTAAGAAGGCCCGGTAGCTTCTGCTTTTGTGCTTTGGAGGAAATCAGCCATCCTTCAAGAAGTCTGACTTCCCTGACACCGCAGGGCTGGGAGGAGCCAACACTAGCCACAAGACAAAGCCCCATGCAGGAGCCGCCCTGCCACCGCTGGGCTCCAGCAGAAAGCCAGCAAGGGTTTGCCAGCCTGGTGAGTGAAAGCATCTTAGAAGAAGATGCTCCAGCCCTGATGAGCCAGCGCTGTGGACGCTGCACAGATCAAAAGAAAGTCTGCCTAACTGCATTCTGCTCAAATTGCAGAATCATAAACAAAAATATGATTGTTATCCTTTAAGCCACTAAATTTCAACGAGGTTTGTTATGCAGCAGAGGTGGCCCAGAGTTCCCACGGCATTTGTCCCATCAGAGTAGTTATTATTCTGAACATTTATTACTGTCATATTATCTGTCTCTCTCCCTAAATTGACTCCCCAGGGCTTGGTTCCTGTGGAGTACCCAGAGTCTAGAACGGCGCCTGGCACACAGGAGGCCTGCAAAGACTCCTTGTGGAAAGAGGTGCATGGTGACTGTGAGGGGGCTCCACTTGGCCTGCCCTGCAGCCCACACGCCTGCGGTCATGCTACCTGGCTGCGCGTGGAATGAGACCTCCTAACTCTAAGGAGTCCCTCTGTCTGTCTCCACATTGCAGATCTCACAGTAGGCTCCGAGAAAAGACTTTTGTTGTCAGTGCTGTCGAGTCACTTCTGACTCCTCCCGTCCCTGTGGACTGCAGAGCAGAACCCTGCCCTGGTCTTTTTGCGGCATCCTCTCACCTTCTGGCGCTCTATCAGACTATGCTCTGCTGCTATTCATAGGGTTTTCCTGGCCAATGTTTTTGGAAATTCTTTCTAGTCTGTCTAGTCTGGAAGCACCACTGAAATCTGTCCACCATGGGTGACCCTGCTGGTGTTTGATACACCAGTGGCCAAACTTTCAGCATTCCAGCAACACACGCCACCACAGTCTAACCACCAACAGATGAGTGGTGTGGTTCTCTGAGCAGGAAACGAACCGGGCTGTGGCAGTGACAGTGTTGGATCTTAACCACTTAGACCACCCAGGCTGGCGGAAAATGCTAAACTTAGCCAAATGACAAGCTTCTTTTCTTCATGTGGTTGTTTTTGATTTAAAGTGCTTGTGTTAAGAGAGCAGGGGAAGGTTCTGGGATTTTTCATAGGCTACAGAGCTGAAGATAAAATTTAATTAAACAGATCCCTGCAGTGGTGTGCCCACTGCTCCGAATCGAGTGCAATCATTTTCCTTTCCTGGCCTTTACTGGAGAGGATGCAGCGGAAGGTGCTCAAGTTGGTGATGTGCTGTGTGACTGACACTCAGGAGGGCTTTTCTCCAAAGGAGGAATCAGAGACCAGCTCTGACCACAGAGTATTCCAGAGTCCACATTCTCCAATCTCCTCCCGTCCTCACCATTACTAACCCCAAAGGGACTCTGATCTTCTCTCGACTGAAATATTGCTAGAACCTCCTTGCCTCCAGTTTCACCCCAGTGCAACACCAAACCCACGCTTAAACCAGATGTCCTCTTTTTGTAAAGACACAAACCTAATCCCCCCATCCTCTTGCTTCTGGAAGGCGTCCACGTGTCATCAGAGTATTCCATATTCTAGCCTTACCAATCCCTCCTCGCCTCTCCCTTTCCCTAGCTGAGGAGGGGCAGCTCTCCTAGTTTTGACCAAAGAGACTTCACAGTTGGGGTCTAGGAAGGGTTTTACTCTATGAAGGAAAGAGAAGCAGGGCACGACCTGCCTCTTTCTCATGCCATGAGCATGGGGGTGTGTGAATGCGATGCTCAGACTTGAAGCAGCCATCAAAGGGCCATGAGGCAACAAACCAACACTGCAGGGGAAGGCAGGGGGAGACACAGGTTAAATACCTTTGGTGGTACTGTTACCACTGGTGGTACCCAGTGGTAGAATGTTTTTGCAATGAAAACTTTACTACTACTAATAAAACACTTACAGAACGAATTATAGAATGAATTGATGAGCCAAAGGGAAGCGGATACAACGCTTGTCTTAGATCAACCAAACTTTATCACCAGGACCTGACCTCCCTGAAATGCTGCCATTTCTCCTTGAACAGGATTCTATAAACATGGAGGAAAGGCGAGCAACTTTTGGGAAGCAAAGCCTCACCTTAGCCCGGGTCTGCCACAGCCTTAAAATACGGGCGGGATTCTGCCAAGAACAGGGAAGAAGAGAAGATGGCTAGGCAGAGGGATCCAGAAGCACAAAGGCATGGAGGTACTGCAGAGTGCTGGGAAGTTTAGTGTTGTCAGAACATAGGACACGCTGTTGCTTCTCTAACTCCTCCAGGTGACCTTCGTCACTCCTTCCTCCGTATAACACCTTAAAAAAGCACATGGCACACTGTCATATACTTGAGTCTATTTTTCCCCAAACACTGCAAGCTACAGTAGCATGTCCTATTCAGATTGATATCATCTTCCACTCTCCAAGGCCTAAACATACTAACCACTCCAATAAATGCTTGTTGAATAAATACATGAATGACATTATCTCATTAGAAGTGCCCTAGGGGTAGAGCTACCACTAGGCAACCCCTAGTCAAACTCATAGAGCAGAGAGACCAGAGTGACGCCCACACAGGAGATAAATATAATTTGCATACTCATCTACTAACAGAGCCATTGTAAAGATGCCTAGTGGGAAACGCATTGTAGTGCTAACAGTAAAGGCAAATGCTTGAAACTCCAGACTTGTATGGGTTTCCTGGAGACAAACTACCAGTGAATGAAAACTTGCACTAAGAGAAAAAAGATGCTTGCCAATTGCAGACTGGAAACTCATTCTGAAGGCTATAAAGCTACAGATGGGGTTTATCACACCTCTAGGACACTGTACAGAGCCTGTCTTATCTAGTCTTCTAGCCCAGAGCCATAATCTTCTGGAGCATCCCTGACCAGTTTGCCAACTAGCCTCTGTCTGAACAATTTTAGGGTAAATGCCGCTGTGCTAGGGGCCAAGGGTACCTCAAGGTTGTCTGGTCCCAGGCTCAGCAGATCTGCAAGAGGAGCTTTGAGCGCCAAGGGAGGAATGTAGTAGCTTTTTCAGAAATGCCTTGTTCCGAGTCCCACCACGTGGACTACCTATCTCTGGCTCAGCCTTGGTTTTACAGAGTTTCCAGGTGAGGAGCTGCTATTGTCCCTTGCTACAAGCCTCTGACTCAGCCCCTCACGTTGACTTTGTCTTTTTAGGACGATTAGGCCCGAGCTAACATCCGCCACCAATCCTCCTCTTTTTGCTGATGAAGACAGGCCCTGAGCTCACATCCGTGCCCATCTTCCTCTACTTTATATGGGAAGTGCCTGCCACAGCACGACTTAACAAGTGGTATGTAGGTCCGCACCCGAGATCCAAACCGGCGAACCCCAGGCCGCCAAAGCGGAACGTGTGCACTTAAGCGCTGCGACACTGTGCTGGCCCCTCATGTTGACCTTTTTATGAAGACTATTTCACAAGCACATTCACTGCTTCATCCCATCCCAGCTTTCTGTCTTTGCCAAGACTTGGGTTCCCTGGCATTATACTGGATTCCTTCAATCATCTATAAAATAAGATTGCTAAACCTTTCACCAAGGCATAGTGATTAAGAGCTGGGGAACTGGGAACAGATGGATCAGGGTTTAAATCTTGGCTTTTACTTTATTTCTTTGCTCATTCATTCAATAAATGTTTTCTGACAGCTTGCCATGTATCAGACACCTTACTAGGTACCAGGCAGTGAACAAGTCAGAAGGGTCACAAAGCTTACCTTGGTGTACGTGTGTGTGGGGGAGGGTAATTAACAAAGGAGTGGGCTGACTGAAATGTCCCATATGTTCAGTGTGTGCTAATTACCTTTATTATCATTATTACTATTATTATTATTTGATGCATCATTTGGGATTAGATTTGGTTGTGAGTGACAGAAAGCCCAACGATGGCTTAAACAAGAGATTTTGTTCTTTGACATAAAGAGTCTGAAGGGAAGCCACCAGGCCTGGTGTGATGGCCCCTTGGTCAGCAGGGACCAAGGCACCTTCTTTCCTTTTGCTCTGCCCCGCTCAAACTCTAGGTCTGCAGAAGTTGCCGGTGCCTCAACATCCCGTACGTACTGGCCAGTCCCAAACATGCCAACAGCTCCTGACCATAAGCACTTGAGACTCTCTGCCCCTTTCTCAGCGCCGGCACAGTGTTCGGTCCACAGATGGAAGCCTGGTGGTGCCAGGGAAGTGATGCCCCCAGGAGCAGACCTCACCCAACGGCAGACAGGCATTGGTGCATAAATACCTCAGCTCTTTGGCTTTTCGAGGAGAACATCTCTGGAGCACATGCTACACAATTTCCCAGAGTTCCCCAGCAGGGTGAATCCACCATAATTTGCTCATTAGCACACCCTATACCAGCCTCCTTCCCTTCCTATCTCACTCCCTTGTTCTCCCTACCAGTGCTTCCTGGGATCACTTGGCAAATAAACAACTTGCTCTCAAATCTCTGCTTCAGAGTCTGTTCTTCAGGGGGAACCCAATCTAACATATGGTCTAAGTTGGCCACGCATGCTCCACCCATCTCACCCACATTCCAGCCACCAGGAAGGTGCAAGTGGTGAAAAAGGGTGAGGCTCTTCCCTTTAAAGAATATTTCTTGGGAGTTCCACTGAATACCTCAGCTTACACGCCATTAGCCAGAATTTACATGGCTTCATTGGGTAACAAAGGAAGCTGGGAGATGTAGTTCTTCTTATGAGTGGTGATATGCCCTGCAAGAACAAGCATTCTATTACTAAGGAAGAAAGGGAACCCACCTCCAATAAACCAGCTTGTTAGCATCCAGGGGATGGACAGGCAGAGCCTTGTGGAGTAGGCAAGGACCCACGAACAGGGGTTTGGGTTCCTGATGAACCATAATCCCAAAGCTCCTCCCTGAAAGCCTGTTGAGCCATCACACCTTGGTGCCTGCTTCCCCACCTGCTCCCCAACAGTCTAAGCATAACTTGCCTGGTCTCTCCAATCCTGGGAGGAAAGCCGAGACTTAGCTCCATCAAACCATGCCAGAATACAATTCGTATATTAAAATCATTCAAGCTGGCTTTTCCTTCACCTTAGTTTCAGATAAATAAGAAGTGCCACACCAGACCCCAGCCCTCCAAGGGCTTACGCGATTCATAAAGGGCCATGACAGATGCATTAAAAGGATGTAAGATGACACATGGCTAATGACAAGTGAGGGGTCCAGAGGTGAAAGCCTCAGTGTTCTACGGACACTGCAAACTCACAGAATATCAGTGTTGCAGGGAAATGCGGGAGGTTTACGAAGGCATCCACTGAATGCTGGCTGCATGCAGCAATGCGCTATCTATGAAGACATTTAAGCTTCCCAACGGCTCGATGAGGTTCGTTTCGTTATTGGCTCCATTTTAAACATGAAGAAACCAAGGCTTTGATAGATGGAATAACTTGCCCTCAGTCATACAGCCAGTAAGAGACTGAGAGTAATATTAAAAAAAATATGATTAATAATAACGTATATTTTAATTCTTTTTTAATATGTTCCAGGCACCAAGCTGAGTGCCTTTCATGTTTATGCAGTGTAAGCCTCATAACAGCCCTTGAGTGAAGCACAATTATTATTTCCATTTTAAAAATGAAGAAACTGAGACCGAGAGAGGTTAAAAAGCTAGAAAAGAGTGACACTAGCTTTAGGAGACCATCTTGTCCAACTGCCAAACAAACGCTTGACTCCCCTTTATGGAATGATGGCCATCATCTAAAAATGCCCAATATCACAGAAGGCACAGCCTCCTAACTCATCCATTCCTCTCCTGGAAGAAGTCAGCTGAACAGTCACTGTTTTTGAGCTTGCAGGGTGCGGAATGTGCCATCTCAAAATGTGTCTCTTTGGCTTGATTATTTTTAAGAACAAAAGACTCAGGAAGAAACTCTTCCCCTAAGTGTCTAAAAGAATCTACGATGGAAGGCCTGTTCTAGGAAAGAGCTCTCCCATAGAGAACTATAGTATGATATGAACTAGGTGTGGTAGACAGGGAGGAACCCAGCAAGGCCCATTTGATCAGAGTCCTCCCCATGTCCCATTGTCTCTGCATGGCATGACAAACATTTCTTTACCAAACATTCTCTTTTCCATCTCGATGTGAATTGCCTTCCTCTCCCCTTTGAAGTTCCAAACCACTACTCTCAACATCGTCTTTTGTCTTTAGCTGAAGATGGTATTTAAGGTGGTGGCTTCTGCCATTTTGGAGAGTTACTCATTTTTCCTGGGTTTCTCCCATGTATACACGTTATCAAACTTTATCTGATTTTCTCTTATTAATCTGTCTCATGTCAATTTAATTCTTAGACTGGCCAGAAGAACCTAGAAGGGTAGAGGAAAATTTCTTCCTCTGCTACCCTGGACCATGAGCTCCCCAAGGTAAGGACCATTTCTTATACCGAATAGCTTCCCCAGGACAGAGCTCAGAAAACTTCTCTACAGGATTAGAGAGTACATATTTTCAGCTTTATGGCCCACGTCATCTCTGTCACAACCATTCAACTCTGCCATTGTAGCCAAATGTAGCACCTAGCAGACAATATGTGAACAAATGGGCATGGAGGTGCTCTAAGAAAACTTTATTTATGGACACTGAAGTGAGAATGTCATAGGAATTTCATGCATCACAAAATATTATTCTTCTTTTGATTTTTTCCAAACTCTTAGAAATGTAAAAGCCATTCTTAGCTCGTGGGCTACACAGAATCAGGCAGCAAGCGATTTGACTCACAGTCCATAGAGCACCGACCCCTGGACTGGGATCTAGAGGAGTATCTGGACAAAACTGGCATCAGGAGGCCTGGTTTTCCTTCCCACTTACCAAGGTGCTAAAGAATAGGGCAGTGCATTGCTTTTTCTACTGAGTGGCAAATGGTTCGACAACTGGAGTTTAGTTTTGGGCTGCCAATCGCCACCTCCAGGGCTGAAGTACCGATGCCTGCACCCTGAAGACTAGAATGTGAAGTAGGGCACACACAGTAAAGGCCCATGAGCCTCACTAGGGAGGTTGGACTTTCTCTAAGCTGCCATTTGGGTGTGTGGTACCACATGACAGCTCCTATGATTAGTGTGCTAGTGACTTACTGCCTTGCATGTACATCCTGACACAGTTAGGAATGTATTATTATCCCCATTTCACAGGTAAGGAAACCAAAACTCAGAGAGGTTAAGTGACTAGCCCAATATCACCCAGCTAGTAACAGCAATTCACATCCAGGATCCAGTTTCTAGGCAGCACCGCGGATACTAAATTGGATGGGCAGAGACAGGAACCACAGTCAGCATCCCTTGGAAAGATCAGCAGTGGCTCCAAGCTGGTCTGCTGCATATTCATTGCTTCAGGCCTGATCTAGGAACACCCACTGCTGACTGCAGCCTTTAATCTAAATCCCCTCTCTGCTTCCAGTTCTACCCAGAACCAAAGGATGCTGGGAGGCCTAGGCCCTAGCAGCAGGTGGGGGTCAACCTTTACAGGGGGAGGGATTAATTAGAAGATTCAGTAGGATGCCCCTGGATAGAATCCCTGCTTCCAACAGAAACAGCTTGTGCGGGGACTCCACGTGCTGCTCAGGACAAGGAGCGCTCAGCAGGGTGGGGGCAGAGGAGTGGATCCACGGGCTGCGTCTTCAATAATAATGGGAAGAGTGATCAAAGCTGGCATCACGGAGGGCCTTTCCCCAAGTTGGGCTTGTGTCAAGAGGCATCACATACATTATTTTACTTAATCCTCAGGACAGCTCCAGGAGGGGGTGCTTACTACTGCACTTATTTGCAGACAAAGGAACTGAAGGCCAGCTGATCAATGCATCATGCTGAGCAAGTACGTTAGACTCCGAAGTCCACACTCTCCTACCTACCAGGCTCAGGAATGCAGCTCGCAGGTGTCAAACCTGGACCTTTATCCTCCTTCGGCTTGCAATTGCTCAATAGCCTTTGACCCAGATATGTTTGAAATGACTCAAAAGAACTGGTTTAAAAATCAGCATTTCAGGAGAAGAGCAGTCAGATCTATATGGCATCAAACAAGAAATTTGACAATCATCATTCATTCATTCATTTATTCACCTGGTCATCCATCCATCCAAACACCTATCCATCCATCCATTCAATCATTCATTCATTTAAACAGATAAACAATATTGTCTGCATGTGCTCTATTAGTGAGGCCCTGCACTAGCCTTGGAGAGGGAAAGTACAAAGATGAGTAAGACCTGGCCTCTGTCCGTTTACAGGGTTTAACGTTTTAGGGAGGTCACGTGTCTGAGTATGTCGGTGGGAGCAAGTTGTAGGAAAGAAAGACAAGTGAAGACCTTTGGGAAAGGGCCACTCAAGGCCAGGGAGTCAGATGGGCCACCTACGTGGACACATATGGATCTGTGTTCCGCGATCACCTCCACCGCTTTTCCCCCCACCCCACTGCCCTCACTGATGCCAAAGATATGGTTCCCTAAGAGATCAGAAGCTGGGTCAGTGAAGAGATATCGCAAGTCGGTAAAACAAAGGAAATTTGTGAAGTTGTAGAGAATTCTTAATTTGAAATGTCCTGAAAGGGGTATGCACTAGGAGGTACTGGGCTTTGGGGGGACTCCAACGAGATCTTGATGACCATCTCCATGTGACAGGATTCTCTCCTTGACCAAACTTTGGTCAGGCTCCTCTGAGCTTCATTTTTGACAAGGCCCAATGTTAGGCTCTGTCTTTGGCCCATTTAATCCAGTTCTAGCAAGAATCCTGCTGGGTCAGTTTAGCTAAAATTCTCAACCCTTGATATCTGATCACATTCCTCAACCCACACCCTCAATATCCTCTCACCCTGGCCTGGCTTCACCAAAATTCCTGCACCGTCAGTTTATCCAGAATCCCCCTTCCCCCAGTGTTTCCTCTTAGTAATTTTCCATCCGCTGACCCCCATCCTGATCCTTGGCTAGAAATCCCGTTTTCTTGTTGTATCTGGAACGGAGCCCAGTTCTATACTGAGGTCTCTTCCTCTATTGCAATAGTTCCTGAAGAAAATTTGCTTTCCCTGCTCTAATTTCTGCTCGGCTCTGGTTTTCTTCAACATATGGATGCCGGAGAAGGAAGGTCCATGTGGAAAAGATTCATTTGTTCATTCAAAAAGAACTCCCTAGATGATACCTGCTCTGAAAAGCAGTGTACCCCTGCGGTTCTGAGTCAGAAGGAATAACAAATACCATCTGGACATGGAAAGTCTTTGGGCTGACTGTCAATTCAACACTCTCATCCTCAGACTCCAACATTTACTAATTGGCAGGCTATTAAATCTCGCTTTGCTTCGGTTTCCTCGTCTGTAAAATAGGCCTAAGACCAGCCTCACTGCAGAGAGATGTGAGGACCGAGTCAGGACAGTGAGTGTAAGTGCTCTGCACAGTGGTTGGGACCCTGCCAGTACTCGACAGCTATTAGCAATGGTAACTACAGTAATAGTCATTAGTATTAGGCGTGACAGAAGGGACTAGGTGATGGCAGCATATAGCACCGAAGTCAAAGAACATTTATGGAGCACCTGGAGTTTTATACAATCCCTAAGCTGAAGAATCAATACAAGTAATTAGAACAAGCGGGTTCAGAGTGATCAATGCTGTGAAAGCACAGCGGCAGGAGAAATTATTTCTAGCTTGGGGATAATGGGTCTTCAAAGGAGGAGGTGATGTTTGAGATCATGCCATGACTAGGATTTACACATGAAAAGGGGTCTAGAGGGCATTTCAAGAGCACCATGCACGCACAAAGACTCACTGGCACACCATGTTTCAAAGCTAACACTGGGCCCCATTCTTTATCTACAAACCTAAAATCCAAAATGCTCTAGAAACCAAAATGTGTGTGTTTTTTATTTTTTTAGCTGAGGAAGATTTGCCCTGAGCCAACATTTGTTGCTAATTTTCCTCATTTCTTTGGCTTGAGGAAGATTTGCCCTGAGCTAACATTTGTGCCAATCTTCTTCTATTTTGTATATGGGATGCTACAACAGCATGGCTGCCACCAAGTGGTGTAGGTCCACACCAGAGAACGGAACCCAGGCTGTTGAAGTGGAGTGCACTGAACTTAACCACTAGGCAATGGGGCTGGCCCTCCAAAATGTTTTTATGACTAATTTTTGTGACAAAACCTGAGCTGATGTGATACAAAAACCTTTAGAATTTTTATTTTCCCATTTTGTGTGAATGATCATGTTTCATGGCAGAATACTCAAGAGTTTGGTTACAGTTACTATCTCAGAACCCACTGGGGATGTTATGCATTATATGGTCTATTTGCCACCTTGCCTTTCTAAAATAGGAATAATTCTAAATTTCAAAACACGTCTGGTTTTGAATAAGAGGATATGAATCTATATTAATAATACCTAACAATTATTAAGCACTCGTTCTATTTGGGTACTTCTCCAAGTGCTTAACTGAATTAATCCTTCTGATGTAGGTAGGTACTGTTGTTATCTTTTTTGCACAGATGAGTAAACTGCCGTATAAGGAGGTTAGTAACGTGCCTAGATTCACACAGCTGGGAAGTTTCAAAGCCACAAAACCTGCATTCTGCAATCCTACACTGGACCACCTGGATATGCTGTAATTAAGTCTGTAATTAAGTAGGAACAAGTGCGGTTGTTTACTCACAAGCCTTCTCTTCCTTCCTTCTCCTCTCTTTCCACACCTTCCCCTTCAATGAAGGACTGCAGCTCCCACTGCACTGCTGTTGGCTCGCTTTAGCCAACGCAATGTTAGTGCAAGTGACATGAGCAGAGACTGAATGTGCTTTTGCAGTTTGGCTTGACCTCTCAGATGCTTGTGATTTATTATGGATAAAGCACGATTCAGGCAGCTGCATGAACGTCAGAAAGAGAGACAAGTAGACCAGACCTGAACCCAATCCAGAGCCCGAAAAAGAGCTGCCTCAGCCAGCTCACAGACTCATAAACGAGAAAAAAAAATGCTTATTGTTGTAAGCACTGAGATTTGGGGATTGTTTGTTACACGGCATTATCATGACAATACCTGACTCATTTGAATTTGCTGAGCATGGAGTGGATAAGGGAGCATTTTCTGAGGTAAGGATTTAAAGTTGACATTAGCCATATTGGGGAGCATACTAAAAATAATGTTAAGGATTTTGAATTTTATCCTGATAGCAATTAAGAATCTTCAAAAGCTTCTACACAGAGGCATGAAATGATAAGACTTCTATTACCTACACTGCAATCAGTCATCTTTTCAAAACACAAATTGAGCCACTACTTTCTTCCCCTATCACCAAACATACACTCACTTAAGACCCATCAGTGGCTTTCCTTTGTTCTTAGGATAAGACCTAAATCCTTAACATAATCCAAAGTTCTCTATATGGACCCTCCTCAGGGACCCAACCACATTGTGTACCAGGCTTCCCCCTGACAGTGCTCCCAACCACACTGGCCTGAATGTGCACTGTTCCTTTTTGCACAGGACCTTTGCATATGCTTCTCTCACAGTCAGAAATGCTTTCTCACTAACTTTTTGCCTACTTAACTCTAGTTTAATTGTCACTTCCTTCTTGAAGCCTTTCCTGAGCACTCTGGGAAGTCAACTGCCTCTGTTAGATGTGCTCTCAGCATCATACATTTCTCTTTCCTTTCACTTATTACAGTTGGAATTTCACGTTTGTTCATAAAATTTGATCAGTGTCCATCTCTGCCACTAAACTGTCTACTTTCTGAAAGCAAAGACACTTTCCCCCTTATCTTTGCACTCCCAGCATTAGCACTCTCACTGGTACATGGCTGATACTCAGTAAAACTTGTTCAATGAAAGAATGCTGTAGGATGATACCTTAGACAGCAGTGAGGACAACAGATTATTTTGGTTGCCTAAAGCACCCAAGAACAGAACTCATCTTTCTTCCTTTCATCAGCCCTTTCAACTCCTGCTTGCTTTCTCTGAGACTTTGCCAAGACAGATCTCTCACGAAGCAACAGTGTGGTGGGAACACATTATCAATCTGTTATTACCAACCGGGAAATAGGAACTCAACACCGTGCAACACGGTCAATCTATATGGCAGGTGTTCACCCTGTGTCCATAACACCCGCACTGTGATTTCACAATCCGAAAGACTCCTGTAAACGGAGGAGGACGAAACATCTGGATGTTGCAAACTCTCTTGACAGGTTGTCTATACCATCCCCTTCAAAATCGATGCACAAGAAATGAGAGTTTCTCCAACAGCAGAACAGTGGCTGGCAGCAGAAAGTGCCATTTAAGACTGTCCACGGTACGGAGCAAAGACTGCCTGGATTTCCTTTGGGAGCAACTGGGAATCTGGCAAGAAAAGAGGCCACGGGTAGCACCAAATGGTGACATCATTTTGAATGTGTTTGTGCTAGGGGAAAAGGACATCTCGCCATTTACATAGTATTTGTGAAATAAATAAACGTATTCAGTAAATAATTAATCAATAGCCTAAGATCATTTCAGTCATAAGACGGAAGTCAGTATTGGAATAAAGGTGAAATGAGTTAAATGTGGCACGAAGGCAACATGAAGAAACTGGGTACTGGAAAATCAGCAGTAGGCAAGCTGAGTATTAGGAACTATGATCTAAGCTCACTAAGGTTCAAAAATCAATTGCAAGCACCAAAGAGAGAATAAATTTTGGAGAGCAGAAAAACCAAGTTGGTAAGGACAGGGTAGGAGTAGAAATTGGCCCGATTGCCTTGGAAGGCATTTTGGCATTATCTTTTAGAAACTGAGACGTATATATATATATATATATATATAGCGATACACAATTCTTCTCAGTATATTTCTAGAGATACACTCATCCAAGTGCAGAGGAAGGCATACGATGAGAAGTTCATCACAATATGTTCATCAGAGCAAAACCTGGGAACAACCCAGCTCTCCAGTAGCAGAGGACTGATGAAACAAACTCTGATGTAGGCATCTATGAGATACTCTGCAAGAATGAGAAATGCCTTAACATGTAAATACTTCCAGGAGATACTGTGGAGAGGAAAAAAAGAGCAAGCTGTCAAATGACATAGCTAGCATGTTATAATTTTCTCAAATTCACACATATCAAATAACAATATTGTGTATTGTGCATTTTCTGCTACCAATATCAGGTGGGTGACCCAATAAGTTACACCTCAAATTGTTAACGGCAGCCACCTTTGGAAATAGCGTGGGAACTGGAAGTGGGCGTGGAAGGCTGGTGGAGACTTCAGCACTGCCTGTAATATTCTATTCATTTCACAAGGAATAATATAGTCAGATTTAACTACTGAAATTATACATTTTCTTAAACAAAGTTGTTCAAAAGCGAGTAACAAAGAATCCAAGGAAGTGAGTTGAGTGAAATTGCACTTCAAATTGCAGCTAGGAGAAAGGCAGAGTCACTCCGAATGAGATCGAGGTTTCTGGATGCCTAGATGTGGCTCTGAGGGCTTTTATTGATGGCTTGTCTCCCTACGGACATTCTCAGCCCTTTGCTACCTCCGAGTATCAAGGAACTTCTGACAAATGGGGAAAAGGAGGCTGTTTTGTTATGGATCTGCAACTCGAGCGTGGGATGTGGAGAAAGGAAGCAACGAGGAACAGGGAAATCACCACATCTCTTAGACGGGCTTCCCAGGCACCACTGCTGACACTGGGCTCATTCAGAGTTTTTACGAATCATCTGAAAGGGATTTACAGTTGAATATCTAAATGTACAAAGTACATTTAAGCCCTGGTGCAAGAAAATGCCAAGCAGATAAGGATAAACAAATGCCAGAGCAGAAATGACCATAAGTCTGACCCAGTCTCATAATTCTTACATCTCACCAATTGTTATGAGGATTAAATAAGACTGCTCTATGAATGCCCTTGGAAAATTGTAAAATGGTGCACAAAAGTGGCTTATTACTGTGATTATGTTGTAGTTGGTTTTACATCAGAGTTTGATAACAGAGCTAAAAGTGAAATCCATAATGGAGTTTGGTGTTGTATTCAGCCATCCGTCCTGACTCTGAGAAGTTTACAAGAATGATTTGGCTTTTACAAGGAACCAGCCTCAGCTTTTTTTTTGTTTTTCGCTACTTTCTTTTTTTAAAATAGAAGTACTATATCCAAATTTTAAAAGTTGGGGAAGGAGAACAGACATAAAACTACCTGTATTTTCAATCACTCCAAAATGTCACACCGTATTTGCTAGATGAATGATGGAATGAATGAAAGAACGAATCTACTTTCATCCTGTTGCTGCCTTCCCTTCCAGTCTTTGCTCACTGGCCTGTTCTACAGGACGGTGAGCACAGTGCAGCTTTACTATTTATAACCTGCACTTTTCACTGATGTCATAAACAGTTCCTCGCATGGCTCCCTAGCTTTCAGAACTGTGCGGTTTTTCCTAGATTTGATGTTCTCTAAGACAGTTAATCCATCCTTCATGTTGGAATCACACTCACATCCTCCACGTCCCTTTCCAGGGTATGTCTTTGTACAAAGTCTTCCATTCTTTAGCCCCTACTGCTCAAGGAAGTCCCAGGGCTGGGAATACGGTTGATGGCTGGTGGTTGGCAGGGGCTCCATTTCACAGACTTTATTATGAGTGTGATGGTTACGGTTATTGTGATCATTTTGTATTAATGATATGGATTGTTTTCTGAACTGCTTGGTTTGTTTACTTAATTTTTAAGATAAAGAAGAAAAACACTCTCTACGTACAACAGAATTTATTTTAAAATGAAACAAGGCAGAGATCACACATTACAGTGAATTTTAATATAAAATAAAGGCTCCACAGAAAGAATTCTATGGAGCGACAGACTGTTTCAAAGAACAAGCCAGGCTGGAGTGATGGAAAGCTCTTTCACTCATTGAGAAAAGATATGGAACAGCAGATGACCCTCCCCCCTGAGGCTGTCAAGAGGAGGCAGACACAAGACATGTGACTATAATCCTGGGAGACAGATTGCCCCACAAACATTCAGAACGCGTCGCTTGTTGGTGACTCACTTCTTCCAGGAATTCTGCTATTGGCCAGCTTTTTCAGGATCCACTTTTTATATTGTCCATTTTGCGATGGATACTCTATCAGCTCCTGTTTCTCTTCCCCCAGACCCCAGGCTTGCAGCCCCGGGATCTACACTACTAGTGAATTCTGAAGCCTACAAATTAGAATAGCCCCCATTACCTAAGTCTTGCTGCCAAATAATTCTGGGACTAGGTGACACAGGGGGATTCTATTTGTCCCCTGAATTATTTCCACCCCCACACAAAATGGGCTAATTCCATCCTATGGACCAAGCTGTCATTCATCAGTTGATTCATTCAGTAAACATTGACTGCACACCTATCATACGTCATATATAGTTCTAGCTCTGAGGATTAATGAGAGAACAAAGATCCTGCCCTCATAGAATTCCATGTGATGGGAGATGGATAATAAAGAAATGCACCGATAAACCAAGACTGGATATGCTGTGAAGGACACAAAACGGTATTGGGTTGAAAGTAACTTGAGGTGGAGGAAACCACTTGGGTCAGGATGATCAGGGAAGGCCTCTCCAAGAAGTTAATAGCTGAGATAAGACCCATGTGAGAAAGAGCCAGCCAAGGGAAAACCTAAAGTGTGTCCCAGGCAGAAGGACAGCAAAAGCAAAGGCTCCAGAGCAGAATGAAACAGACGTGTTCAAAGAACAGAAAGAAAGTCATTGGTTGGCTTTTCTGGTTGAAGGTCAAGGAGCGGAGGGGAGAGCGGCAAGAGATGAAGATGGAAAGAAGACCAGAAAGCAGATCACTTGGGCTGTGAAAGACTTGGTAAGGAGTTTAATATTCATTAAAGTGCAAAGCTTCTGCCTTGATAAGCAACTTAGTGCATCTGGTCAACCTACTTTATACTCCAGTCTCCCAACCAAACTGGAGTTTTCTCCTAAAGCCCTGTTCATATGATTTGTATTTGGCTATTACAAATCTTCTTCCCAAGGAGCTTGCCTCTGCTCTCCATGCCCCTGACCAAGGCTTACAGACTTGCCTAAAAAGGAGAGCTTTCCCAGTCCATGGCATTGCTGGACCTGACTCCAACATTCTGGTTCATTCTATAACTCCTGTTCATACTAGGCCTCTGAACCATGTCTAATTCTGCTTTGCCTTTTGGACTTGTCACCTTGGGCATCTGGAACCAAGTAGGCACACCCTAAGCCTATATCCTACCCCTGCCAAGTGGAGTTCCATTGGTCTGGTGTCCTTTCTCCTCTCCATTGCCCTGAGCCTGATCGTAGCATGCCTTGTCTGGACCAAGCTCTTGTTAAAGCCTAACTGCACATCACAGTGGCCCCAAAATAGTACCGTTAAGCTTAATCATCAGACTAATTCACCTGACTTAGCTCCAGATAAATCTTGGCTGTTTCAAAAAA
>NW_025794099.1:0-7598 GCF_021613505.1 Equus quagga | reverse complement strand
AAAGAAAGAAAGAAAGAAAGAAAGAAAGAAAGAAAGAAAGAAAGAAAGAAAAAGAAAGAAAGAAAGAAAGAAATCTATTAGGGCTGGCCCCATGGCCAAGTGGTTAAGTTCGCGTTCTCCGCTTTGGCGGCCCAGGGTTTTGCTGGTTCGGATCCTGGGCATGGACATGGCACCACTCATCAGGCCATGCTGAGGCAGCGTCCCACATGCCACAACTAGAAGGACCCACAACTAACATATACAACTATGTACTGGGGGTGATTTGGGAAGAAAAGAGCAGAAAAAAAATAAAAGAAGATTGGCAACAGTTGTTAGCTCAGGTGCCAATCTTTAAAAAAAAAAAAAAAAAAGAGAGAGAAATCTATTCGTGTATTTCATCATATTCATATTTCTGGGGAGAAAATCCTATGATCCTCCACATAGATACTGAGTGGGCATCTGTAAAAATACCCTCCCATTTGTAATTAAAAAAAACCCTCAAAAAACAGGATTCAAGGAATTCTTCCTTAACATGATAAAATGTGTATGTCTCAGCCATAAGTGAAAGCAAGATTCACATTCATGGGGAACACTGCAGGACGAGGACACCCCATCGCCAGTTACTAACGCTGTAGTAGCAGTGTCTGTCAGTGCACTGCAAAGAGAAACAGACGAGTGAAAATGATGATTTGCATATGATTCATACTTGAAAAACTGAAGAGAATCACAGAAAAACTACTCCAAATAGGAAGATTCAATAAATTATCAGACTATAAAAATAATATATAAGTCTTCATATATATGAGAATACTCCCACAATAACAAAAAGATAAAACACTCAGCAATACATTTAAGAAAATAACACAAAACTCTGAGGGGGCAAAAAAGAATACAAAAAGAACTAAACAAATGAAAAGATAAATCATGTTAATGGATAGGAAGAGTCCACATCATAAAGATATCAATTCTCCCTAAATCAGTAAACTAACAATACTATTCTAATGAAAAGATACATTCTTAGATATAGGCAAGCTCATTTAGAAGTTCATGTGGAAAATTAAACAAGCAAGAATAGACAGTGTGTGGCAGTTTATATTTCTGTCCGGCCAAATTTAGCATCCTTCCCTGCATTAGTCAGCCCAGGCTGCCATAAGATACCACACATTGAGTGGCTTAAACACAGAAAATTCTTTCCTTACAATTTTAGAAGCTGGAAAAGTCCAAGATTAAGGTACCAGCCAATTCGGTTCCTGGTAAAGGCTCCCTTCCTGCCTTCTGGATGACAGCATTCTTGCTGAGTCCACATGGGGGAGAGGGAGGGAGATAATTCTATCTTCCTCTTCTTATAAGGCCACCAATCCTATTGTAGTAGAGGCCCCATCCTTATGACCTCATTTCAACTTGTTTACCTCTTAAAAGTTCTATCTACGTATACATCGGGGGTTAGGACTAACACTTACATTTTGGGGGAACACAATTCAGTTCATAGCACTCCTTGTGGCACCTTTCTCTGCAAAAAATTATATATCCCCTTGCAGTAGAAGTCACATAAGCAAATTTATAATTCTACACTTGCCTTGATCTTTGACCAATAACATGTGAATGGAAGAGACAACCTGTTACAGTCACACACTGATCACCATATTTTCCCTCTACCATGTTCTCCTCAACAATATCACAGAAATAAATACTCCTCTGTTCAGGATTGTAGGACGCTGCTTGCTCAGTGATAACCTACATGCCCTCCTGTAACCACGTGTCCTCCTGGTTCCCATCTGGGTGGGGAGTCAGCCCTCTGGGATTTGTGGCAATCCAGGGCCTGGCCAACCTGGATCTTAACTTATCTCAAAGAACAGCACATCTTGAAGGAATACAGAGCTTTCCATGAGAGCTCCTGTTCCTGGGGACGCTGGTTGTACCAAGAACAGTCCCTCTTGACAAGCACATAGTCTTTATTCCCTTGCCCACGTAAGCAGCCCTCTCTCTGCCCATGGTAGTGGGTGCACAACTCCGTCCAGCCAGCCACCCCCGGACACTCCCTATACCTAAGTCCCAACAAACCTATATGTCTCATATGCCGTCTCCAGGTCTTTTCTTTGGTCTCTCTGCACCCTATCCCATACTGCTTGCTCAACTGGGCGTGTGGCCAGACACCTCGTGAGCCAGCCAGGAGACCAAGGAAACTCCCGTGAGCACTGAGACTATGGGGGATGGGATGGGAACTCTATGGGGAAAGTTCTAGGTTGGCCTGCATCCTCCATGTGGGGGCCACTCACTGCTATTCTAGATGGATAGGGCCCACCAGGTGAGTACGGGGATGCCCCGGAAAACACCAAAGGTCCTTGGCAAAGTTCTTGGCTTGACAGACATTGGGAAAAAGAAGTCAAAGCCTAGATGACTGTTGCAGCTGTGAGGTGCCCCCCCCCCCCCATAGCATGGCTCAGAACAGACACTGAGATGCAACCAAGAGCCAAAGCAAGGCCGCCACAGGAGGAACTAAAGTTGGAAAGAGGCTGACTGGTACAAGCTGAGACAACCGAGGTGCTGTCGACAAGCCTACGAGAGGCTGATGAGAAAGTAGAGACCCTAGCCTCTCATCTCACTAACTTAAGGGGCACCAGCTACCACAGGCAAAGGTACAAGCCCTTGTGACCAAGACTGGAACCCAAAACAACGCGATCTGTGTGACTCTAGTAGTGAGGAAAGTGAGCAGGCTGTGGGATGGGATGTCCCAAGAGAAGTACTCATCTTGGAGGTGCATCCGGTCATGACGCAGAAAATGAAATCAGAACAACCCTGGCCCACTGGGGTCAATCCAACAGAAGAGTCCCCATCGTTCAGCATATGCACTCTACTACGCAGGATCACACCACTGCCAAGCTGGTGGAACTGGGAAACAAATTCAGGCAGAAGGAAGGGAAAGCATCCCAGAGTGGCTTTTGCATCTCTGGGATACCACAGTGGAAGGCATTTTGCTCTCAGGGGTGGAGATGAACAAGATAGTGCCCATTACTTCTCACTCTGCCGTGCAGCAACACCTCTATAGTGCTGTGAATGAGGATCGAGTAGTCTCCCTTGACTTGGTTAAGGGCTGCCTGTAGGGGGGCCTGGCCTAAAGAAGGGGACATACCCACGCCTACCCCCTGGGTGGCAGACCATGGAAGACCTACAAGATTTGTTAAGGGAACTCAGCATGAAACATGCAGTTTACGCCGACCATTACCAAGGGCCTGACAATGAACTATTCACTGCAGGCATGAAAGACACCATGTCATAGATGGCTCTGAACCAATGCTATGGGGCTTTGGTCTCTCTCTTAAACCACTTGGTAGGTCAACTGGTGTCCCAAGTGGCCCAAGCCGCTGTTGACCTGGGGGAGACAGATAATGTCAGGTGGAAGGGAGTGAGGGTTACTGGGTTCCCTGGGGAAAGAGACAACAAAGGAGCCAAAACCACCAAGGTCCTTGTCAGAGTAACACATAGACAGATGTACCATGACCTGGTGGCAGCAGGCACCCCTCAGGAAAAAAAAGATAAATAACCAAACACTGTTCTGGTGGCTTTGTGGCAGAAGCTGGAGTCACAACAGACATTCAAAGGTCATCCACAGAGTGTCCAAAACCAAAAGCACCCCCAGCAACAGCCTGGGAACACCTTAGCCCCTCAACGAGGGGGAAGGTGAAGGGACCCTGACCCACTCCTTCAATGCTGTGCAGGTGGCTTGGGTATCAGGGGACCAGAGGCCACATGCAGAGATAACAATATAATTTGGTCCACTAAAAATAGTCTTAGCATTGGTGGCTACAGGAGCAGAACGCACTCTGATTCATGGAGATCCATCCTGTTTTGACAGCCCTGTTTCTGTCACAGATGGTTATGGTGGAGGCACATTTACGTTGAAATTGGTGGTGCTAGTGCTGCAGACAGGGCGTCTTCTGCCAAAACGGTATATAATATATATTGCCCCCATACTTGAATACATTCTCAGCACGCACGTCCTCACTGGTCTGACCCTACAGACTACAGCTGGGGAATTCTGCCTTCAGGTCCACTTGTCTAAATCTCTAACAAGGGGTCATGCCAAACAGACTCCAGTCAAATTGCCCCAACTGTGTCATGTGGTGAAGATAACACAACATCATTTCCCAGGAGGCCATAAGGAAATCTCGGGAATTGTACAAGAACTAGCAAAAGTGGGAATCACTGGACCCACACATAGCCCGTTCAAAAGCCTTGTGTGGCCCCTCCAGAAGCCAGATGGTTCCTGGCGACCATGGACTATAAAGAACTGAACAAAATGACACCGCCTATGTAGGCTGCTGTCGCCAGTATAGCCTTCCTCTTAGACAAGATAGGTGACACACTGGGAACGTATCATTTTGCCTTGGACCTTGCTAATGGCTTTTTCAGCATCCTCTTGGATGAAGGTAGTCAAGATCAATTTGCCTTTACCTGGCAGGGCACACAATGGACTTTCACTGTTCTGCCTCAAGATTATCTCCACTTTCCCACAAGTTGTCATAGTCTCATGGGCACTGAATTGTCCCAGTGGACACAATCCCCCAGTGCCACCTTGTTACATTATACTTATGATGTCATGTTAACCTCTGAGTCTTTTGCAGACCTCCAGGAAGGCTCCGGCTCCCTCGCTGCCCACTTATGCCAACGAGGATGGATGGTGAAGGACAACAAATTACAGGGGCCTGGGTTGTCTGTCAAATACCTGAGTGTTGTCTGGTCGGGTGAGACAAAAGTAGTTCCTGCTACTATTACGGATAAGATACAGGCTTTCCCTACACCCAACACCCCAAAACAACTACAGACCTTTCTGGGCTTATTAGGTTCCTGGCACCCTTTCATTCCTCATTTAGCCCAACCACTCCACCCTCTTTATAAGTCAATGTGAAAGGGTGTTATCTGGCACTGGGGGACCACCGAGCAGGTGGGCTTCACCCAAATCAAAGTAGCAGTGAAATAAATTCAGTCTTTGAGTGTTTTGACACAGGGACTACCATGCAAATTGGACATTTCCAGCTACCCAGAGGAGATAAATGGGGTCTCTGGCAAAGACAAGGCAATAAACGAGTTCCCCTTGGCTTCTGGTCCCCATTGTGGTTGAAACTGGTATAGCACACTGCAACAATGGTATACTGATTACGTGGGCCTCTGCAGGTGGAGCCCATAACCTGTTCCCTGCCGCTCACAGTCCATACCCATCTGCCTATGGCAGGGTGGCTGTGGGACACTTCCAAAAGCCCCACTCAGGAACAGCCCAAACACAGACACTGGCAAAGTGGCATGCATACTTACAACAAGGAGGGAGCTTTACTAATAGTCCCCTAAGTGCAGAATTGCATGCCATGCTAGGACCAGTAACATACACTGCAGAAGAAACAACCTCATTGGATAAGGTTCCCATGCCTGAAACTCTGCCAAATGTGAGAAGGACAAGGACCCATCCCAGTGCAGGCCTGGTATACAGATGGCTCCGCAAGGGGCAACTCCCCTCATTGGATGGCAGTCACTACTCAGCCTTTGACTGATAGCATGTAGTTGGATTCTGGCTCTGGGCACGTAGTCAATGGGCTGAATTACAGGTCACCTGCATGGTGGCGACATGAGGGCCCACCAAGGAGGAAAAATACAACCACAGACAGGTACTGAGAACAACTTGCTGTTGTCTCTGCCAAAAGAACTCCTTACCAGGACCCACAGGTCCTGGTGTGGTCTCTTAGACCCCTGAAGGACAGGCTTAGAACAGGATATCGTGGTGACACACTTTACTGTGTGATGACTACTCAAAACCTCCAACCTTACTAATCCAGAGCCTCCAATTTCCCAAGGCACTTTCATCCTTTCCTTCTGGTGTGTCATTGTTCCTCCCTTACCTTATACCACTGCCCCTGTGGCACCCAACCCAACTGGACAAGAGGTATGGTATTGCCATCCAGGTCTACAACCACAGGCCAGTACCATACTAACCTAAGACACTGCAGCTGCGTCTTCTTAGATGGTCACGACCTCCCTGTTGTAGTCCCCTCTAAACACCTCAGTTCTTTGTTCTTAGGACGACATCTGCCAACCTGTTCACTGATTTGGCACACACCATTGCTGACTTACAAAATCCCTCCAACTGCAGGGTATGCAGCAGGCTGCCTCTCTCTGCGACCATGGGGTTACCAAGGTGGAAAATGTTCTTTGGCGTTCTTGCCTCTTTGCTATGGCTTTTATTTTCTTGCTGTGCTCTATACTGCTGTTGTGGTATATGGTTGCAATGCTCCCCTATATGTCTGGTGCCAGGGGATCTGCAGAAAGATGGTGCAATAAGACTGTAAGGGCCATTCAGACACACGGAGGGTAAAGTGTAGGGCCTTGCTTGCTCAGCAGTAACCTATGTGCCCTACTGTAACCATGTATCCTCCTGGTCCCCATCTGGGTGGAGAGTCAGCCCTCTGGGATTTGTGAAGATTGAGGGCCTGGCCAACGCAGGTCTTAACTTATCTCAAAGAACAGCACATGTTGAAAGAACACAGAACCCTTAGATGCGAGCTACTGTTCCTGGGAACACTGGTCATACCAAGAGCAGTCCCTCTTGGCAAGCACAGTCTGTATTCCCCTGCCTAGATAAGCAAGCTCCTCTCTGCCCATGGTAGCGGGTGCACAACTCCGTCCAGCCAGCCGCCCCTGGACAATCCCTATATGTAAGTCCCAATAAACCTCTATGTCTCATACGCCATCTCTGAGTCTTTTCTTGAGTCTCTCCACACACTATACCGCACTGTTGCTCAACTGGGTGTGCGGCCAGACAAGGAGACTGCGTGAAGCTGAAAGAAAGAAAACTAAAGCTGACTCACCAAGATCAGGTACTATCAGTGAGAAACAAATCTTACGTGCTGACCTAACTGGTAAAGGAACTGGCACCACGCAATCAAACAAAACCAAACACCAACAACAGCAACAAGCAGTGCAGGGAAACTGTAAGGACAGTGATCTGCTATCCAGGGGCTAGATAATGGCTCACAGTGTCACACATGATAACTGGGACTGACATACTTCCTTAAATAACATGAGTGATACCTATTAAGTCAAATAATGTTTACCTCATGGGCTTGAAGCTTTGGGAAAAGAGACAGGAAAACAAAACATTAGTAGTACATCTCAGCCACTAGTCATTGCCCTTAGTAAAGAACTATAGGAAAGCGATGAGCTCATGGGGCGGAGGAGGGAAAAGCCAGTTTGGAAGGAGGGATGAAAGAAAATTGGGAGATACTAAAAAATTGGGGTCTTGTAGGATTGAAAAACTCTCAAAGCAATTCACATTTTATCTTTTACTGTTTAAAGTTGATAAAAAGTTGCCTACTCCAGTTCTTATAGGAAAAAGAATTTAAGAAATACTTTTGAGAGTCAAGAATAGCTAAACTCAACTTCATGGAAGTAAAAACGGAAGTTATGGCCATGACATGTTACAATGTGACTGAACCTTGAAGACAATATACAAAATAAAATGTCAATCATAAAAGGACAAAAACTGCATGATTCCACTTATATCATGCTGCAACAGTAGTCAAATTCAGAGGCAGAAAGTAAAATGGTGGCTGCCGGGGACTGAGCTGGAAGGG
>NW_025794098.1:0-3093 GCF_021613505.1 Equus quagga | reverse complement strand
CACAGGTGGTCTCAATATCTTGGCTGTTCTGAACAAGGCTGCAGGGACTTTGGGGGTGCAGCTATCTCTTGAATCTCCTGTTTCCATTTCCTATGAGCATAAACCCAGAATTGGGCTTGCTGGATCACATGGTAGTTCTATCTGTAATTTTTTGAGAAGCCTCCGTACTGTTTTCCATAGTGGCCGCAGCAATTACATTCCCACCAACAATGCAGACGGGTTCCCTTTTCTCCACATCCTGAGTTGTGTTAACCATAAAAAGCAACTTTATTTGGGTATAATTCCTACACAAGAAATTCAGCCATTTCGAGTAGAGATGACTTTTGTCAAACATGAATATCTGGTCCACTACCACTACAATCAAGACATAGGACATTCCTGTCACCCCAAAGCTTCGCTTATGCCCATTTGTGGTCCAGAGCCCTTGCTTGGACCCTGGCAGCTAATGATCCACTTTCTTCCATGATTGATTAGTTCTGCCTTTCTAGAATTTCACGTAAATGAAATCACACAGTGTATACTCTTGTGAAACCTTACGCATTTTGTGTTGCCTGATTTTTAGCAACCTTAAAATGGCAGAATGAAGCAGGTAGGCGAGGTCTTGGAAAATCCTATGTTACTAGGAAAAGAGCATTTTCTTTTCATAGAGATTTGAGTTCAAATCTTTTCTGTCTCTTAAAAGCTTTGTAAACTTAGGATGACAGCCATCCTTCTGTTCTCCAAGGTTTTCTTATCAGCCCCACTTTGTGATGATAAAGAATTTACAACGATTGTTCTTCATCACCCAAACCAATAAAGGATGCAGGAATAAGAGTGCTAAATTAGAGGCAAAACTGGTCAATTCTTTAATTTCTTTGAAGATCCCAGGGTCATTAGGAAAAGTAGATAAGATCTCAAGTGGACTGGTTAGCTATTGCTCTGTAAGAAACCACCTCAAGGATCAGGGGCTTGAAACAATAAGTATCGATTGTAGCTCATGAGTCTCTAAGTCAGCTGGGTGGTTTTTTGATCTGGCCAGGCTCGGTTCATCTTAGCTGGGCTCATTCATGCATTTGTGGTCAGCTGGGGGTGTTGAGTGGGAGCCACTGGGTCTAGGATCGTGTCCCTCCCATGGCTGACATTGGGCTGGCTATGAGCTGGGACAATGGGGATGACTGGGCCATACTAGGCTAGCCTGGGCTTGTTCCCATAGTGTCAGGGCAGGGTTTCAAGACAGTAATTGGAAGCGAGCAAAGACTCTGGAGTCTTAGTTTTGGAACTGAAGCACCATTTCTGCTGCATCCTATTGGCCCAAGTAGGTCAGAAGGCATCTGAGATTCGAGGAGTGGGGAAATAGAATCCACCTTTGGATGGGAGGAACTAGAAAGTCCCTTTGTGTAGAGGATGGATATAGGGAGGGGTGGAGATTGCTATTTTTTCAATCAATCGAGCTTACTAGGGGAAGCATCTCAGTTTTAAGGAAACAGCCAATAGATCTGAGTGCTTATTAAGAGAGGGAAGGAACCGTTCATTGCTGCATTACTTGCATCCAGACCACTGCCTGGCATATAGGAGGGACTCAATTAGTGCTAATTAAAAATAAAACATGTCAGAGGGAAGGTATGAGAAGGACAACATCTAGCCCCCAGGAGGAGGCACCCTTTTACTTCTCTTCCCCCACCAGCATCACATGAAAATCATCAGGCTGGAGCAGAGAAAGGTCTTGGGTGGAAGTGCTCAGAGGGGATCCGAGACTGATGGGATCAGGAGGGCACTGCCCCATGTGCAAGAGATCCCATAAGAGAGCAGTGGCATGTGGCTGGTTCTGTGGGCACCAAATATTGGAACCCAGTGCAGCCGAGTGCACACATCCACAAGTCCTCAGGTGGCCCAAGTTCTGTCACTGGCACCTCAACAGAGTCCAGTCAGTTATCTGTGGTCTGAGTTTGGCCGAGGGTTTGTAAAGAGAAGGAAGAATGTTATGAAAAGTTCCCAGCCTGAAGACCTGAGGTCATCTGGTGACCATGGGGAGCCAATACTCCAGGAGCAGATGCTGCTGCTTAGGCTGTGCCCCTAAGGGTACAGGTGCTCTCGTTGGCTCTTTAAAGTGGGTAGTGGGCACTAGTGAGCATAGCATGGGGTCCGCCAACAGAGAGACCATCACTGCTGCCCATGAGGTGGGAAAGGGTAGTGGGTACCCAGAGATTTGATGATGGGAGAAGAGATACCTCAATTTAGTCCTCCACATATTATCTCCTGGGTATTATTATTTTGCATCTTTCTCCTTTAATTTTCTACCTTATGCCCTGTGCTTTTCAAAGTGAGGTTAAGATTTATGTAACTCATTAACTAGGGAACCAGTAGAACAGTAAAGCTTGTTCAGAGGAGTATAAGAGAGACACAAGGATTTTTAGTTATCGAAATAAAGGAGGCAGGGATCAGAGTGCTATCTTAGAAGCAAACCGGTCAATGTTGTACAGCCAATAAAATTGAACATTTGCGGTTCTTTTCTACTGCATAGAAATAACTTGATGTCTATTGGACAAAATCCATTTGCACTTGCTGTCAGACAAGAATCATTTGCTTGGCTAAATGTGTTCCTTTAGAATTAAAAAAATTATCTTATTTAGAATAAATAGTACGTTAAATGAAGGTACGTGTGCCTACAGAATTAGATAATCCTTGGGTGGGCCTATGAGACAACGTCCAGCAGGACAACTGAAAAGGATATGCAGCCATCTTGATATCGAACCTGAAGTGAGTTTGCTCACCCGTTGCACAGCAAGCCAATCTCTGACATCAGGGGTAGTGGAAGAAAGTAGGAACTTTATTATTGCACAGCGCTGAGCAAGGAGAGAGGGCAGCTAACGCTGAAATCCTAAACTCCCTGAAATGCTAAAAGGAAGGGTTTTTATTTGGGGTTTTAGGTAGGGGAGGGGGAGAATATGGCCTTGCTGGTCGGAGCTTTCCCACCAGCCTGTCTTTGGTTTTGAGACTACGTGCAGAGAGGAGGGAGCCTGTGACCTTGCTGGTCAGCAGCTTTCCCACCAGCCTGTATCTCTTTGTGGGGAGGAGATAATGAACCCAGGTGCTTGTCCTTGATGGTGTCTGTCT
>NW_025794097.1:47928-49138 GCF_021613505.1 Equus quagga | reverse complement strand
GATTTGATAGTATTTTGTTGAGGATTTTTGCATTGATGTTCATCAGTGATATTGGCCTGTAATTTTCTTTTTTTGTGTTGTCCTTGTCTAGTTTTGGTATCAGGATAATGATGGCTTCGTAGAGTGAGTTAGGGAGCCTCCCCTCCTCTTCAATTTTTTGAGAAGGATAGGTATTAAGTCTTCTTTGAATGTTTGGTAGAATTCACCAGGGAAGCCATCTGTTCCTGGACTTTTATTTTTTGGGAGGTTTTTGATTGCTGTTTTGATCTCCTTACTGGTGATTGATCTATTCAAATTCGCTACTTCTTCTTAGTCTAGTTTTGGAAGGTTGTATGTTTCTAAGAATTTATCCATTTCTTCTAGACTATCCAATTTGTTGGTATATAGCTTTTCATAGTATTCTCTTATTATCTTTTGTATTTCTGAAGTGTCTGTTGTAATTTCTCCTCTTTCACTTCTGATTTTATTTATTTGAGCCTTCCCTCTTTTTGTCTTGGTGAGTCTAGCTAAGGGTTTGTCAATTTTGTTTATCTTTTCAAAGAACCAACTCTTGGTTTCATTAATTTTATCTATTGTTATTTTAGTCTCTATTTCATTTATTTCTGCTCTGATTTTTATTATTTCCTTCCTTCTACTGATTTGGGGCTTTGTTTGTTCTTTTTCAAGTACCTTTAGATGCGCTGTTGTATTGTTTATTTGGGATTTTTCTTCTTTCTTGAGGTAGGCCTTAATTGCTATAAATTTCCCTGTTAGAACTGCTTTTGGTGTATCCCACAGATTTTGGCATGTCACATTCTCATTTTCATTTGTCTCCAAGAATTTTTTGATTTCTCCTTTTATTTCTTCATTGACCCAATCGTTGTTCAGTAGCATTTTGTTTAATCTCCACATTTTTGTGGCTTTTCTGATTTTCTTCCTGTAGTTGATTTCTAGTTCATAGCTTTGTGGTCAGAAAAGATACATGGTATTATTTTGATCTTCTTAAATTTATTGAGACTTGTTTTTTGGCCTAATGTATGATCAATCCCAGAGAATGTTCCATGTGGGTTTTGGATGAAATGTTCTATATATATCCACTTAGTCCATCTGATCAAATGTGTTGTTTAAGGCCAGTGTTTCCTTACAGATCTTCAGTTTGGATGATCTATCCATTGGTGAAAGTGGAGTGTTAAAGTCCCCTACTATTATTGTGTTACTATTTCTCACTTTA
>NW_025794097.1:0-47918 GCF_021613505.1 Equus quagga | reverse complement strand
AGTTCCTCTCTGTTCCTTTCTTTTTCTCTTGTTCTCTTCCCTTGTGGTTTGATGGCTGTCTTTAGTAACATGTTTGATTTCTTTTGTCTTACTTATTTGCTTACTTATTATAGGTTTCTCATTTGTGATTACCATGCATATGCTATATAATATTCTATGTATATAGCAGTCTATATTGAGTTGATTGACTCTTCAGCTTGACTTATTTCTAAAAGCTCTACTTTTTCACTCCCCTCCTCCCACATTTTACACTTTTGAAATCATATCTCATTTCTTGTTGTGTGTGTGTGTATCCATTACCCTCTTATGACTGACATAGGCAATTTTAGTACTTTTGTCTTTTAACCTTCACATTATCTTCACAGGTGGTTGATCTGCTATTTTTATTATATTTTGACCTTTACCAGTGATTTTATTGTCTTGTTTTTTTTTGGGGGGGGTTCATTTTTTTTAATTCCTATTTGTGCTCATCACTTTCCCACTTAAATAATTCCCTTCAGCATTTCTTGTAGCACTGGTTTCTTGGTGATAAACTCTTTTAATTTTTGCTTGTCTAGGAAGCTCTTTATCTCTCCTTCTATTCTGAATGACAGCCTTGATGGATAGAGTATTCTTGGCTGTAGATTTTTTCCTTTTAGCACTTTAAATATGTCATGCCATTCTCTTCTCACCTGTAGGGTTTCAGCTGAGAAGTCTGCTCATAGCCATATGGGCTTTCCTTTGTATGTCACCTGTTGCCTTTCTCTTGCCACTTGTAGGATTATCTCTTTATCTTTAATTTTGATCGTTTCATTTATAATGTGTCTTGGTGTGGGCCTCTTGGGGATTATCTTGTTTGGAGCTCTCTGTGCTTCCTGAACTTGGATGTCTGTTTCCTTCCTTAAGTTAGGAAAATTTTCAGCTATTATTTCTTCAAATAAATTTTCTGCCCCTTTGTCTCTCTCTTCTCTCTGAGACACCTATAATCTGAATGTTAGTGTGCTTGATATTGTCCCAGAGTTCCCTTAGACTCTTCTCATTCTGTCTAATTCTTTTTTCTTTTTTCTGTGCAGCTTGGGTGATTTCCTCTAGTCTTTTGTCTAGGTCGCTGATCCATTCTTCTGTATCATCTGCTCTGTTATTGAGTCCCTCTGGTGAATTTTTCATTTCCAGTACTGTACTTTTCATTTCTAATTGGTTCTTTTTCATATTTTCCAGTTCTTTGCTGATCAGCTCACTGCGTTCATCCAATCTTCTCCCAATATCTGTGAGCATCCTTATGAGTTTTTGTTTGAACTCTTTGTGGGGTAGGTTACTAATTTCCGTTTCAATTAGTCTGGGGTTTTGTCTTATTCCCTTGCTTGGAATGTATTCCTTTGTCTCCTCATTGTGCCTCTTTCTGTGTGCTTATATCTGTGTATTAGGTGAGTCGGCTGTGTCTCCTGAACTTGGAGAAGTGGCCTTATGTAAGAGATGCCTTTTGAGGCCTAGCAGTGTGCTTCCCTCTTGCCACCGGTCCAAATGATCCAGGAGTGACCCCTTTGTGGACTACTTTGTCCTTCTGCTGTGTCAGTGTTGCTCTTAATGCAGGTACCCAGGGAGTCTAGTCTTTCCTTCCCTGGCCAGCTGTTTGTAAATCTGGCTCAGGGAGCCTCAGCACTGTTCACTACAATGTCTAACAGCACACTCCTGCTGCAGTTTTCCTGTTAATTGGGTTGGTACTCAGTGTAGCTGGTTGCTAGGCTCAGGTGCTTACTGTTGCTATAGGCCTCAGGCCTACAAGGGCTGTTGTCAGTTCTCTTGGGAGTGCAGCTGAGTGGGGCTGGCCCTAGGCATGGGAGCACTCAATTGTTTCAGGCTTTGGAAGGTGGGGTTGATACTTTTGACGGCTATTTGTAAAGCACAGTTCTTCTGCTGCTGATAAGCCTCATCCCCCACAGGACCACACACACTGTCAACACAGTCATGGTCCATGCACACTTCCCAACTCCCTGGAGCATACCCCAACACCCCACTGAAAATGCCCCCACCTCTCCACCAATGCCCCCCACAGTTCACCTGGTCCTCACACAGGCCCTGCCCCACAGAGGCAGACACACTTGCCTGCCTGTAGAGGATTAAGGCACCCATTGAATGCAGGCCAACAAGTAACCTGAGGGCTTGATTTTGGGTGGGGCCAGTCCCTAGGGTGGGCTGCCTGCCCTGGCTTTACTAGATTAAATCTGTGCTCTAGTGGGTGTGGCAGACCCCTGGGCTAAAATGCCAGGGGAAGAATTTCAATGGTGTCTGCCAGGGTCTGTGTCAGCATGCCTGGACTAGGTCACAACAATGGCCCCCACCATGTCTCAGTCTCTGGAGAGGTCTCTCCTCTCACTAAGATGCACCCAGAGCCTCCAGGTGAGTCTCTTTTCACCAAAGGACTGTCAGCTTTCTCTCTGGTGATTTTAGTTTGCTGAGATGGGTGAGTTTGTGTGTGGGCCCTTTAAGACCCAGGTCTTTTTGGCCTTCGTCCTATAGTTTTTCTGGGGGTATTCCCCACTGCAGTTAATAGCCAGCAAGGCAGATAGTAAGACCCTTGTCTCTGCTGTGCTGAGTCTGAAAGATGCTTACAGCAGTATCGGCCCCCACTCAGGACCTCACTCCTCCAGGGAGGGCTGCATACCTTAGGGTGGCTCCTGCCTGGCTGGCAGTGAAACATCACTGCTCCTGAAGGTAGATTTTTTTCTCTCCAGAAGGAATTTCTGCCTCTTTTGCCTTAGTCAGGGCTGTTCCTTGTTGTGGGGGTTCTTTTTATCCAGTTTTCAGTTTCCTTTCCAGGGTAACTTTTCCAAAAATAATTGTAACCTGGTTGTTTTCATGGGAGGAGCTGAGTTCAGAGTCTGCCTATGCCGCCATCTTGATGAGATTTCTCAGAGACAATTTCTTTTAATTACCTTTTTCCCACTGTGAATGAGCCACATATTTTTTAATACATATTTCCATGATTCATATTTTTTGTTGAAAACTAGACATTTTGTATATTATAATGTGGTAACTTGAGATTAAACCTCCCCTCTTCTCAGAGTATGTTTTTGGTTCTTGTTGTGGGTTTTTACTGTTTGTCTTTTAGTCACTTTTCTAAAATATTTTTGTAAAGGCTGTAATCTTTGTCATGTACGGTCAGGGAAGTCTCTGTCTCACTAGCTTAGTGGTCACGTAGTGATTTGTCAAAGATGTCTTTAAACATCAAGTGTCAAAATAAAGCAAAAAGCAAAGCAATGAACAAACCAATAAAAATACTTTCCCAGTTTTTCAAAGTGTCTGAGTTGGTGTACTTTTTCAATACTGAGCAGGCTGTTTAAAACTCAATCTTTGCCATTCCTTCCTGCTAATGCAGAAACTAAAGATACGCTGGTGGTAAAAGCTTAGGATCTTCTCAGGTATTTTTCTCAGCATATGTCTAACCCTAGGCATACTTGTGGTAATCTAGATTCCCTGGTATGTACAGGATCATCTAAAGCTCTTATTCCCCCTTATATCTCCTACCTCAGCCTCTTCTTTACTAGGCTTTTCTACATGTCTGCTGCTTGCCCTGTGTGTTATCCCTTGCTCCAGGTAACTGCTGACAGTATATGCCTTTAAATGATTTTGAAAATCATTTTTTGGTGTCCTCTCTACTACTGAGAGAGTTCCAATGTGGTGAAGCAAAATCAAGGCCCTGAGATGATCCCTCAGGGAGCTGCAAGATAGCTCAAAATGGACAACCACCATTCTTCAAGAACAAAGTCTCTGTTTCTGCCTCTGGCACCAGCAAATCACAAGAATACAAGCTGTCCTCTTCATAGCTGCTGCCAAGTTGGGGAATGCAACACAGTAAGTGAGCAAGCAAAAATATTACAATGCTCTCTTTCCAAAACTCAGCAGCCTTTTTCTTCATCAAACATTCCACTGGTTTTTGTAAGTTTATGATTTAATTCTAGAATTCTGAGAAATTTTATTCTCACAATATTTGCCACAATAATGGTTGCCTTAGTGGAAGGATGTACTCCTTCCGTTTCCTACTCTACCATTTTCAGTGGCATCACTCTATAATTGCTTTTTGATGTATTTTATGATGGATGCATTAAAATCCTTGTCAGATAAATCCAATATCTGATTCATTTTGGTGGTGGCATCAGTTAACTGTTTTTACTAAATTATGTTGTGATTTGCTGATCTTGGTACAATGAGTTATTTTTTTAATTATCCTGGATACCTTGGATGTTATGAGACATTTACACCATTTAAACTTCTTTTTTAGTAGAAGTACCCTTGTTAAGGTGTAGCATCTGGGCTGGGTGGGAGTGTGTACTTAGCTTCTTGCTGAGCCTCATTGACACTACGCTGGCAAAAGTGGAGTGCCAATTAACAATGCTTCATTATAAACTGATGGTGCAGAAGTTCATCTCTCCTCACAATACTGCTTAATCCTTTCCAGCCAAATTGTGAGCACCCATTCTCACCACCCTGTGGCTTGTGATTTGGGTTGCAAGCTCATTTCCCCACTAGGCACAGGTAATAGATAAGAGAAAGAAAGCAGAGTGCTGACTTACACAGCTTTTATGCTGTAGGCTCAGGGCTGAAGAACAACTGTCACTGTGGTGGTCTGTCTGATGACACGAAGAATTGAGGAGCAGACCCAACTTCACACTATGTCATTCAGTTTCATTGATGCTAGGTGGGTGTGGAGGATCAGCACCCCACTGGGTCATGGTGACATTAGAGGTTGGGGTGTTTTGAGTGTCAATTGGCTCAGCTTTGCATCGCCTTATTGAGCCTCTCTGCTGCCATGTGAGTGTGGAGGGTCAGCTTTCCATTGAGTCCCTCTGAACCTGAGGTGTGGGAGTTGAACCTGAGAGGTGCCTAGCTCTGCTCTTTACCACCTTTGAAGCTGCATTGCTGTCAGGTGGGGATATAGTCTCAGTATGTCACTGGACCCCTATCCTGGCAGGTGAATCAATGCATTGCCTGCTTTCTCCTGAGGTGTTGTGAAAGATAAGCTTCCCACTAAGTCCTGCCAACACTACCCACTGGCAAGAGAATTGAATCCCCATCACCAGCTTCCTGTGGGCAGAGAAGGAAGATCTATTCTTCACTTCTCCCATGATCACCACCTGGCAAAGAAATTTGAATGCCACCTGCTTCTGCCGGGTGGGGAATGGAAGAGTAGCTGCCTGTTTGGCCTCACTGACACCACCACCTGCTTCATGAGGCAAGGAGAAGGGGTGGACGGTCAGCTACCCAATCAGCCCTGCTAAAACCATGGAGTATATGTCATGTTTTCCTTTTTTTTTGCCTTGAGTAGGGCCAGTGTTGCCAAAAAGATTTTCTATAGCTAGGCCACCCTTTGCCAGGTCCTTTATTGGCAACAGTCTTCTTGGAGATTTTTGTCAGTGTTTGTTGGTGTTTCAAGGTTAGAGGCATCTGTGGCACTCTGTCTGAGATGCATGGGAGGCAATAAGAAAACCAAAGAAAATCACTGCTGTGTTGTTTTTCATGTCCTGAGATCCTTAGCCAGTTCGTCTTCTCCTTTCCACATTTCAGTTTTCTTTGCTTGTGTATTTATCCAGGGTTTTTAGCTTAAAGAGGGATGAGATAAGAGGAATGAAGTTATTCCATCTTGATTATAATGAGAAGACTTTCTTATAATATGTTTTTAACCAAATTCTTTAAACAGACAGAGGATCACAAAAATGTTTTCCCTCGAGTTCACAAACTCTAGGGTGGCCCTGAGTATAGTCATCCTGAGAATTAGTGAATTTGGGTAGTAACTGGGTCCCCCTGGAGTTTTTAACTCTCAGAATTGTTCACAATGAGCCTCCCACAACTGAAGTACAGTTCAGGTCTTCCTACCCTGACACTGGCTCCCAAGGAGGTTTCTGCTCTTGAGTTTTTGCTCTGGTAAGTTGCAATTCTCTATATTCATCTGTCTGACTCTCAAATTTTCAGGCAGGGATTTGTCTATGACCTCACTTCTCTATGAATTTAAGAAGAGTTTTTAACTTTTCAGTTTGTTCAACTTTTTACTTGTTGTTAGGTTGGGTGGCAACTTCTACTCTCCTTACATGTAGAATTAGAACTGGAAGTCCACCACTGATTGATTTTTTTCCAACAGTAAACTAATCTTGAATTCTAGGGATAATCTTTGTTTTGTCATAATATACTATCTTTTTATGTAACATTTGATTTCATTTTTGTGACTATATTCAAGAAGGATATTCAACTGTAATTTTCAGCTTTTAAAAAAATGTTCTTTTCAATTTTGATATAAAGGGACATGCTAGCCCCATAAAACAACTTGGGTAGTAATCCCTCCTCTTTAATTTTCTGAAAATTTCTGAAGGATACATGTTATTTCTTTCTTGAACATGTGATAGAATTCACCTGTGTAAATATCTGGAGCTGGATTGGCTTTTTGGGATTGTGAAGAGTTCTTCAAAATTTTTAACAAATACAAGACTATTCGGACTTTTAATTTCAGCTTTTATCAATTTTAGTTAGTTGCATTTTTCTTAGTTTTAGATTTTTTTCTCCTAAATCATCAAATTTATTATCGTTAAATGGCTCATTGTGTTGTCTCAATAGCATTTTGATAAGAATATATTGAGAAATAATTACTGTGCTGTAATACCTACCTATTTAAAGTGTACAATTCAATGGTTTCTGTATATTTACAGAGTTTTGCAACTGTCACTACTATCTACTTCTGGAACATTTTATTCACTCCAATAAGTAACTCCTTTATCCATTAGCAGTCGCTCTCCATTTGCCCCTCCCCCAGGTCACTGGAAGCCAAATAATTTACTTTCTTTTTCTATATATTTATCCATTCTTGACTTGTTTGTTTGTTTTCTTTGAGGAAGATTAGCTCTGAGTGCACATCCACTGCCAATCCTCTTCTTTTTGCTGAGGAAGGTTTGCCCAGAGCCAACATCTGTGCCCATCTTCCTCTACTCTATATGTAGGAACCCTGCCACAGCATTGCCTGATAAGCAGTGTGATGGTCTGCACCCGGATCTGAACCTGTGAACCCCGTCTGCCAAAGCGGAGCAAGTGAAGCCAACTGCTGCACCACTGGATTGGCCACTATTCTTGACTTTTAACGTAAGTGAAATCATACAATATGTGCTGTATTATGACTGACTTTTACTCAGCATAACGTTTCATCTATGTTGTAGTATGTATCAATAGGTTGTTCTTTTACTGTGACTAGGATTCCATTGTATGGTTATAACATATTGTTTATCCATTCACCATATGATGGGCATTTGAGTTATTTCCACTTTTTAGCTTTTATTAATAATGCTGTTATGAACATACATATGCAAGTCTTTTTGTGGCTATATGTTTTTATTTTTCTTTGATATGCATCTAGGAGTGGAATTGCTGAGTCATATGTTAAATCTGTGGGTACTGTTTTGAGGAACTGCAAAAATGTTCTCCAAAGCACCCGCACCATTTTACATTCCCAGCTGCCATATATGAGACTTTCAATTATTCCACATCTTCACCAGTACTTGTTATTTATTGTCCATCTTTATTTAGCCATCTTAGTGTGTCTGAAGTGGTATTTCATTGTAGTTGTGCTTTGTATTACCTAAATGACTAATGATTTGGGGCATCTTTTCACATGCTTATTGGCCATTTTTATGGGGTTTTTTGGAAAAATGTCTTTAAATTATTTTCCCATTTTAATTGGATTACCTATTCATTATTTATTTGTAAGAGTCATTTATACATTCTCGATAAAAGTACCTTATCAGATATGTGATTTGCAGATATTTTCTCCAATTCTGTGGGTTGTCTTCTGAACAATTGCACTATTAAGTATGATGTCATTGTGGGTTTTTCAAAGATGGCTTTCATTTGGTTGAAGAAGATATCTTCTCATCCTAGTTTGTTGAGAGTTTTTATCATGAAAGGGTGTTGGATTGTGGTAAAGGCTTTTTCTACATCTCTTAAGATGATCATGAGGTTTTATCTGCTATTCTATTAATATGACATATTACACTGTGATTTTTATATGGTAAAGTAACATTATATTCCTGGGATAAAACTCCTTCGGTCATGGTGTAAAATCTTTGTGTATGTTGCTGGATTGGTACAGGCAGTATGCCTGAGGAGTCTTAGTCTCTTTCAGGCAGAGTCCAAAACAGGTTCTGTCAGGCAAGAAATGCATACAATTTGGAGGACTCTCCTCCATAGTTATACAAAATCATGCATGAAGTGAGTATTTTTTTAGAATGAGAAGAAAGTGCATAATTAAAAAGATAATTACAAGATATCACATACACACAAAATGCCACATATTGCATGAGTCCATTTATATGAAATGTCCAGATTAGGCAAGTCCATAATGACAGAAAGGAGATTAGTGGTTACCAGGGTTTAGTGATAGGAGAGAACAGGGTATAACTGATTGTTGGGTATAGAGTTACTTTTTGAGGTGATGAAAATGTTCTGAAACTAGATAGAGGTGATGGTTGCACATCATTGTGAATGTACTCAAAGCAATGGTTTGTACATTTTAAAGTGATTAAAATCATGAATTTTGTGTTATTTGATTTTCACTTTATTAAAAAATAAAGGAAACAAGTAACCCAGTCTTAAGGGAGAAGAGGCTTCTCAGGAAAGATATCTAAGTTGGGGCATAAAGAGTGATTAGGGGTTAGAAAGGCAATGGAAGCCAGAGCAGTAGATAAGTTCTAGTCAAGGGAATGAAAATGAGCAAAGGTCCAGAGGAAGAGAGAGAACATAGCATGTTTGGGAGATTAAAAGATGATCTGTGCAGCTGAAGCAGTGAGCATGGAATGTGTTCATTTGGTGATGTATATCAGACATTAATTCGCACTTATTCTGTGCCAAACCCTATGTGAAGCAGGCCCTTTATAAGTATTAACCCATTAAAGCTGCACAGTAATCCTATGAGGAAGAGATTGGTTTTTTTTGCCTCATTTACTGATGGGGAAATTGAGAATTATAATATGAGCCAAGACTGGAGATATTCAGTCCTGAGCCCAAGATCTCACACACTGTAAGTGAGCTGGGATTTTTACCCAGGCAGTCTGGCTTGAGACTCTTAACTACTACACCTCCCTAAAAGCAGCAGGTCCTGCCTCTGCGGGGCCACTTATCCAGTTAAAAACATAGGGGATTGGAAAATGCTTTGTGTATAGTTGCTGTTTATGGTTTGCCTAAAGTTAAGTCAGGATAACCTTTATACACCCCTCCAAATACGTTTATGAGTGATAGAAGGTTTTTACCTCTACACAATTTTTACACAGATTATACCTGAAGATCTCCCAACTCTTGCAAAGTCTTGAGGATATATATTTTTTTAATTTTATTTTTTCCTTTTTCTCCCCAAAGCCCCCCAGTACATAGTTGTATATTTCTCGTTGTGGGTTCTTCTAGTTGTGGTATGTGGGACGCTGCCTCAGCGTGGTCTGACGAGCAGTGCCATGTCCACGCCCAGGATTCGAACCAACGAAACACTGGGACGCCTGCAGTGGAGCGCGCGAACTTAACCACTCGGTCACGGGGCCAGCCCCCAGTCTTGAGGATATTTTTAAATCCTTCAGGTAGAAAAACTGCCCCATCTGAGAGGAATGCCCGGTCTGGGACTCAGGCAAAGGTTCTGAGTGTGCCTGAGGCTGGAATATTATTCAAATACATAGAGAAGGAAGCTTTTTATCTAAATTCTGAACTTTTGTGTGGTCACATGAGAAAGAAGAAAAGTCACCAGGTTTATGTAACTTTTCTACGCAAAATTAGCCAACTATAATACATTTCCTGTCTCTATACTGCTAATTAAAATCTTTAAATGGTTCCCTATTTATTACATAAACATAAAGTACAAGCTCCTAACACAGGTTGTGGGTTTTTTCCTCGTGTTTTTGGAAGTGAATGCTGCAGTTATCTCTGTGTTTATTTTGTTTTCAAAGACATGCTGTTTGCATCCTTCATCAGGATGCTGTAGGAAGATGTAGATGTGAGGTAAAAGTTATCTACATATCTGAGCTCAATATACTGTATTCTTCTCTATGTTGCTGGGACTCCGCCAACCCCATTTTGCCTTTCCAGCTGGCTCCCTTTTAAGCTCTGTCAGTAGAGATTTCTTGAGGGACACATGAAGTCTGAAGGAAGGAGAATCCCACAATTGATCTTTTGTCTCTGTTCCTGTTCCTCGCAGTTTTACCCTAATAAAGGGAAGAATGATACTTTTTTAATGAATTTTTCAGAAACTTTTAAGAATAATTTTTATATATCTTCATAAAATGTGTGTTTGTGTGTGTATATATATATTTCTCACATTTTCTTTATTCATTCGTCTATCCATGGACACTTAGGTTGTTTCCATATCTTGGCTATTGTAAATAATGCATCAATGAACATAGGAGAGCAGAAATTACTTCATTTGGATATATTCCCAGGAGCGGAGTTGCTGGATCATATGGTAGTTCTATGTTTAATTTCTTGAGGAACCTCGATACGGTTTTCCATAGTGGCTCCACCATTTTACATTCCCACTAACAGTGCACAAGGGTTCCCTTTTTCCACACACTTGCTTTTGCCAACACTTGTTAACTCTTGTCTTTTTGATAAGAGCCATCCTAAGAGGTGTGAAGTGATATCTTATTATGGTTTCAATTTGTATTTCCCTGATGATTAGTGATGTTGAACACCTTTTCTCATACCTATTGGCCAGTAGTATATCTTCTTTAGAAAAGCGTCTATGCAGATGTTGTGCCCATTTATTAGTTGGGTTATTTGGTGTTTTGTTTGTTTGTTTTTTGGTATTGAGTTGATTGAGTTCTTTTTATATTTTGGATACTGAACTCTTATCAGATATGATGTTTGCAAATATTTTCTTCCACTCTGTAGGTAGGTTGACCTTTCATTTTGTTGATTGTTTCCTTTGCTGCGCAGAAGCATTTTAGTTTGATGTAGTCCCACTTGTTTATTTTTTATTTTGCTGTCAAATCCAAAAATTCATTGCCAGACTGATGTCAAGGAGCTTACCTCCTATGTTTTACCAATTTCTTAAGTCTTTAATCCGTTTCGTGTTAACTTTGAGGTATTGTATAAGATAAGGGTCAAATTTCACGCTTTTGCATATGGATATCGAATTTTCCCAGAACTATTTATTGAAGAGACTATCCTTTCCTTACTGTGTGTTCTCGGAGCCCTTGTCTAATAGTTGAGCATATATGTGTGGGTCTATTTCTGGGCTTTCTATTTTGTTCCATTGGTCTATGTATCTGTTTTTATGCTAGTACCATACTGTTGATTACTATAGCTTTGTAAGAAAATTTGAAATCAGGATGTGTGATGCCTCCAGCTTTGTTCTTCTTTGTGAAGTATGTCATCAAAGGGTACAATTTATCAGCTAAAAGATAAATAAGTTCTAGAGATCTGATGTACAGCATGATGAGTATAATTAAAAATATTGTATAGTATACTGGAGATTTGCTAAGAGAGTAGATGTTAGTGTTCTCTCACACCTCCTTTTCCCCTAAAAACTTGTTACCTATGTCAAGTGATAAACGTATTTGTCAGCTTGACTCTGGTAATCATTTAATAATGTATACATATATCAAACTATCACGTTATACACCTCAAAAATATGCAAATTTTGTTTATAAATTATACCTCAATAAAGCTGAGGGGGAAAAAAGGAGGGATGTATGTCCTGTTCACAGAAAAAAAGTTGATTAACATAAATTGTCTGAGAAAAAGCACAAGCTTTGGATTACTAGAAAAAAGACTTTAAATGCAGTCTTCCATATGCTCAATGAATGAAAGGAAACAATGATCAAAGAACTAGGAAACAATGAGAAAGATGTCTCACCAAATAGGGTATATGAGTAAGAGAAAGAAATTATAAATACGAACAAAATAGAATTCTTCAGCTGCAAAGTACAGCAAGTGAAGTAAAAAATTTATAAAAGATGTTCAACAGCAGATTTCACCAAGCTAAAAAGAATCAGCAGGGGCCAGCCCCGTGGCCAAGTGGTTAAGTTCGTGCGCTCAGCTTCAGCGGCCCAGGGTTTCGCCAGTTCAGATCCTGGGCGCAGACATGGCACTGCTCATCAGGCCATGCTGAGGTAGCATCCCACATGCCACAACTAGAAGGACCCACAACTAAAATATACAACTATGTACCGTGGGGCTTTTGGGAGAAAAAGGAAAATTATAATCTTTTTAAAAAAAAGAATCAGCGAATTTTAAAAGGTCAGTTGAGGAGTCCAGTCTCAGGAAAGGAAAAGAGGAGTAGAAAAAGCAAAGAATGAAGAAAAATGAGCAAACCCTAAGGGACTTACGTCCATCATCAAGTGTATCAATGCACACATAGTGAGAGTTCCAGAGGGAAAGGAGGGGAAAAGGGACAGAAAATATTTGAAAAAATAATGTCTGAAAGCCTCCCAAATTGGAGGAAAACCACGAGTCTACACATCTAATAAGCTCAACAAACTCCAAGCAAGAGAAACTCAGAGATCCACCCCAAGACACATCATGATCAAATTGCCAAAAGACAAAGAAGAAATCTTGAAAGCAGCAGTAGAAACAACTCCTTACGTACAAGTGATCCTCAGTAAGATTTATGCCAATTTCTCTATAGAAATCATGGAGGACAGGAAGCATTGGAATGGCATATTAAAAGTGCAGAACAAACAAAAAGAAAACCTGTCAACCAAGAATTCCACATATGTGGAAAATGAAGGAGAAATAAAGACATTTCAAGATAAACAAAAACTAAGGGAATACATCACTAGTAAGCCTGCCCTACAAAAAGTACTAAATGGAGTCCTTCAGGCTGAATTGAAAGACCACTGCACACTTTTTTGAAGCAATACGAAGAAATAAACCACAACAGCAGAGGTAACTACAGAGGTAAATAAAAAAGCCACTGTTACTGCATTTTTGTTTGTAGCTCCTCTTTTTGTTCTCATGTATGATTTAAAATATGAATGTATAAAACCATAGTTATAGATCTCTGTTAATGGGCACAGAATATACAAACACTTAGTTTGTCACAATAACCAAAGAAAGGAGCAGAGCTTTTGAATACTATGGAAACTATCTTGGTATTAATACAAACTTGATTGTTATAAAGTTAAGATGTTAATTATAACCCCCAGGGTAACCATAAAAAAACTAAAGAAAAAAATGTAAAGAAAAAGAAGTGATAAGGGAATTATAATTAGACACTAGAAAATTTCAATTAGTCAGAGAAAAAGGCAATCATTGAGAAATTAAGGAAGAAAAAAAGGATGACATATGGAAAATGAATAGCAAAATGGCAGAACAGAGTCCTTGCTTACCAGTAATTACTACAATACCGGTGTATTATACCGTCCAATGAAAAGACAGAGATTGGCAAAAGGAATTAACAAGAAACATGATCCAACTATATGCTGCCTACAAGAGACTCACTCTAGATCCAAAGACACATGGGCTGAAAAGAAAAGGATGGAAAATGATATTCCATGCAAATGGTATCAAAGCAAGAGGTAGGGTGGCTATACTGATATCAGATGAAATAGACTTTAAGAAAAAGTTGTTACATAGTCCGACAAGGACTTTATATATTAATAAAAGAGTCAGTACATCAAGAAGATATAACAATTATGACTCTATATGGACCTAACACAGCCTTCCCAAATATATGAAGCAAAAACTGACAGAATTGAAGGGAGAAATGCATAGTTCTAAATAATAATTGAAGACCCAACTTTCAATGAGGTATAGGCACATAGACAGAAGATCGATAAGGAAATTGAGGAACTGAACAACACTATAAACAACTAGACCTAACTGATATATATAGAACACACAAGCCAACAAAATCACATGTGCTAGGGAAGCAGCAGCAAAGGAGACAGGCAAGGTTGCTGCCCTTGCTTGAAAAAAAAGGGAACTCTTGAGAGGCATCTGGGGAGCCATAATTTTTAATTCTTCCTTTGTGAATGGCTTGGAGCTATGCCTTTCTGCAAGCCTTTAGAAGGTCAACCTGGACCTGTCCCAGGGTGACTTCTTCCCTGGATGATGGCCATATGATCTCCACCTATGATCCATCTCCAGTCACCAGGCTAGATATGGTACACTAGAATCTTTATGTCCAAAGGCTCTAGCCCATCCCCTAAAAGTGGGACTCAGTGTGGAGCAGTTAAGATGCTGTGTCATCACCACCCCCAGTCACTATTGGCAGAACAGCCCCCGGTCATCCTCTCTACAGGCTTATTAATAATCCCCGCCCAGCCTCACACTGGATGGTGGGGTTCCAGAGACCACCTGCCAGACACAGGTGGCACCCCGCTGCACCTCGTGCCAGGATATAGTCGATTAACAATAATTTTCTCCTCAGCGGCTAGAACAGCAGTTTAGGGTGGGAGGAGATGGCAGAGCCCGAGAGAGACAACACGGCATTAGAAAAAGTACAATCCAGGCAGCCCTGGCAGTTCCATTCCAGGCCGCCTTCACCCTAAACTAACAAACCATTTAGTTAGCAAAGGAGCAGTTAGTTAAAGCTGTTCAAGTATTCTGGATTGTGGTTGCACCACCCTGTTTGTGACACCAAACATTCTGTTTACCTCCTATTCACCCCATTGGTGAAGGAGGGGATTCCCCCACCCAAAATGGTGTGGGATGGCCAAGCACACGACATTGGCACTGGACAGATACGATTGACAGCTGTTTTTTAGTCACATATACTCACAGCCGAGGGGGAGGGGAGAAGAACAAGGCATGCCATGCAGGGCAACACGGGAGTTGTACTCAGGAGAAGAGTTAACTGGCAGAGACTATGGGAAGTAGATTTTGTAGTAACAGGAAGATAAGGCACAACTTGCTTCCCAAAAGAGGATATGATTGGCTTATTTGAATAATTTCATGGGCTGGCGGAGAGGTATAACCTGTTGGGTGCAGCAACAGAGGAGGCACAGCTAATCTAGTTGATAAGAGAACCAGCTGCATGAGGAACACTTCCTGGTGGGAAAGGGGCATTCTGGGTGAGAGCAAGGGAAATCACAGTTGGGCCTGCAGGGTATTATGAGGCTCAAAGGTGTCAAGGCAGCACCGGAAAATTTAGGTCTTAATATACAGATAGGAAACCTATGTAAAGAGATCTGCAGATTAAATGCAATCCCTTTCAAAAACCCAGTGACATTTTCTGCAGAATGAAAAAGCTGATCCTAAAATTCATGTGGAATCGCAAAGGGCCAGGAATAGCTAAAACAATCTAGAAAAAGAAAAGTGGAGAACTCCACTTCCCTGTATCAAAACTTACCACAGTTACAGCAATCAAAACAGTGTGGTAGTGGAATAATTATAGACATGTAGATCAATGGAATAGAATTGGGAGTCCACCATAAATCCATATATTTATGGTCAGCTGGTTTTCAGCAAGGAAGCCAAATCATTCCATGGGGAGAAAGAACAGTCTTTTCAAAAGACATGGTACTAGGCGAACAAGATGTCCATATGCAAAAGAACAAAGTTGGACACCTACATTGCACCCTATCCAAAGATTAACTCTAAGTGGATCAAAGACCTGGCTGTAATAGCTAAAACCATAAGACTCTTAGAAAAAGATATAGTAGTATATTATTGTGCTAGGGTTGCCATCACAAAACACCACAGACTAGGCGGCTTAAACAACATAAATTTACTTCCTCACAGTTCTGAGGCTAGAAGTCTGAGATCAAGGTGTTGGCAGCTTTAGTTTCTTCTGAGGGTCGTTTCTTTGGCTTGCAGATGGCCACCTTCTTGCTGTATCCTTACATGATCTTTCCTCCTTGTGTACACATCTCTGGTGTGTCTTTGTACATCCAGATTTTCTCTTCTTTTTTAGGACACCAGTCATATCGGGTTGTGGCCCACCCATATGAGCTCATTTGACCTTAATTGCCATTTTAAAGGTCCAGTCACCAAATACAGTCATATTCTGAGATAATGGGGCTTAGAGATTCAACATATGAATTTGAAGGCACATAATTCAGCCATTTAAAAGGGGTAAATCTTCATGACTTTTGATTTGGCAATGGATTCTCAGATATGATGGTGAAAGCAGGAGTAACAAAAGTAAAAATTGGGTAAGTGAATTTGATCAAAATTAAAAACGTTTTTGCATCAGAAGACATTAACAAGAAACCAGAAACACAGACTACTGAATGGAATAAAAATCTTGTGGCAAGCATATATCTCATAAGGATCTAGAATCCAGAATATGTAAAGAACATTTACAACTCAACAAGTAGACAAAGAATCCAATTTAAAAATGGGCATAGGGGCTGGCCCTGTAGCTGAGTGGTTAAGTTCACGCACTCCACTTCCACAGCTCAGGGTTTTGCCGCTTCGGATCCTGGGCGCCATCGACATGGCACCACTCATCAAACCATGCTGAGGCGGTGTCCCACACAGCACAACCAGAGGACTTACAACTAGAATAGACAACTATGTACTGGGGGGATTTGGGGATGAGGAGGAGGAGGAGGAGGAGCAGGAGGAGAAGGAGAAGAAGAAGAAGAAGAAAAAAGAAGATTGACAACAGATATTAGCTCAGGTGCCAATCTTTAAAAAAAAATAAAAATGGGCATAGGAAAAAAAAATGGGCATAGGATGCGAATACTAATTTCTCCAAAAAAGATATACAAATGTGCATTAAGGACATGAAAATCAGCTTGACATCATTAGACACTAGGGAAATGCAAAAAAAATCACCATGTAATGCCACATGGATGAGTATAATGGAATTTTTTTAATGGAAAATAAAACATATTGACCAGGATGTGGAGAAATTGGAACACTTGTACATTACTGGCGGGAATGGGAAATGATGCAGCCACTGGAAAACAGTTTCACACTTCCTCAAATAGTTAAATGTAGAATTATCATAGGACAGACTCAGCAATTCCACTCTTAGGTATATACGCAAAAGAACTGAAAGCATTTATTCAAACAAGAACTTGTATAGGAAGGTTCATAGCAGCCCTATTCACAATAACCAAAAGGAGGAAATATCCCAATGCCCATCAGCTGATGAGTGGATAAACAAAAGTGGCATATCCACACAGTGGAACATCATTCAACCATAAAAGGGAAGGAAGTGCTGATACATGCAACACAACGGATGAGCCTCGAAATCATTATGCTAAGTGAGAGAGGCCAGACACAAAAGGTCACATATTGTATGATTTCATTTGTATCAAATATCCAGAAAAGGTATACGCATAGAGGGAGAAAGCAAATTGGTGGTTTCCAGAGCCTGGAGGCAGTGAGGGGGAAGTGGGGAGAGACTGATTAATGGATATAGGGTTTCCTTTTGGGGTGATGATTTATTTTGGAACTAGACAGTGGGGATGGATGCTCAACATTGTGAATGTACTAAATGCCACTGACATGTACCCTTTAAAACGGTGAATTTTATGTTATGTGAATTTTACTATGATAATAATAATAATAAAAGATGCTGATTGACTCTACACCTCTACAAATAAATTGTGAATTAACTTCAACATCTGCTCAAATGCATCATTTAGGAAAACTTTATGTTCTTAATCAATGCTAGGGCTCAAATTACAGTAATACTTGGGGACCCTACTAAATTTTAAAAGGAAGCCCCTATAAACCTAAGGGAGCTACTGAATATAAAATAGAGGGCAAATAGGTTTATCGTGCTTTATGCACTGGAAGTATTGCCTTGCCTCAATTCTTCATGGTCGTAACACCCATTGCTTTAAAATAGCCTACAGTGGGCATAGGCACTGTGACACAATTAGTAATAAAGTTAAATTAAGTCTTTGCCGCTGACAAATTGGCTTCACAAAAGGGGACCTAATGGACTATCCTCACTGAAAATACTGTTTATGGGCTAACATAAAATAAAACAGGGCCTACAAAGATTGAAATCCATTATATAAGTGCTACATAGAGAAAGGGTGATTATCTGCACTGCTTCTCCATTTAATCATCTCCAATTTGGCCTCTTTTTAAACTAGGAAAGAAAGAATGGCACCTCAGGATAGATGACCACAGCCTTAGTACCTCAATGCCGGGTCTCCCTTGTTAAGGTCCCCTTACCCAACATTATTGAAATTACTCACTCCATCCAATCAGCAGTGGTAAAGGTTTTGCTATTACAGATTTGGCTAACGTGTCCAGTTGAGTGCCTATCTCAGTGGCCTCTCGGCTACAGCACACCTTCACTTCCGAAGGGACACAATACACATTTACCTGGCCACACATGGGGTACCTCAACAATTGCCATTGTACACAATCTTTTCAGGCAAAATTTTAACTGCATCCACATTTGTCTAGGATCACAGGTATGACATTACATGGATGACATCCTCCTCCGAGGAGATGCATTTGAAACTCTCACTCAGGACATATAAATACTCACATAGGAGATTACAAAAAGGGGATGGGCCATCATCACACACACAGGGCAAGGCCGTGCCACCTTAGTTAAATTCCTGAAAATTATTTGGTAAACCAAGGGCCGCTGCATCACTGACACTAAGAATCAGCTATTGACTCTCAGTACCCACAATGTTAAAACAAACCCAACATCTTTTAGACCTTTGTGGGTCCAATGGGCAATTCCTCATTTGCAAATGTTACATAAGCCTATTGACACTATTTGAAAATCAGCCCACCTTGATTGAGACCCCCTGCATCAAAAGGCTCTAGAATCTGTCCAAATTGCAAAACAAGAGACACTCCCATTAGGCCTCCTGGAGAGTCCTTCACTGTAAAGGCCTTAGCAACCTTCTCTCAAGCCCCTTGGACTCTCTGGACCTCCCTTGATGGCCATACGTTGCCCATGGCCTTCTGATGCAAGAAACAGCCCTCTTTGACCACATGATTTGTGACATTAGAGTGGCAATTGCTGGCCATGTACCGAACTCTCCTGGAAATAGAGGCTCTCACAGGCCTCGGGCCTGTGACACTCAGTTGCCAGGTGCCCGTTAGGCTTCAGATTATGGTAGTAGCACCCTTGCCAGTTCAGCAAAGTCACCAAGGATTCCTTGTTACAGATGGAGGCAAACCTGGACACTCTGGCATATCCCACTTGCAGGAGGGCCTGACCTTCCCAGTCATCACTCCCTTGCAATATGCCATGGTGCTGGAGGAGGTTACCCCTCTCTCAGACCCTTGGCTACGAGGGGAGCCATTTGGAATCACCTGAGTGAACAATAATGGGTGTTCCTACACTTTATGACTAGAATCATCACCACCACTCTGGTCACCTCTGATGGAGCTCTCATCCCGTAACCAGGACACCTTACCCAGCACAATTGACCAAACTTCAGGCAGTCACCTTAGCACTGAATGTCCTGGCCAACAGTCAGCCCCGCTGGCACATTTTTACAGACTATGAGACCATTGGCATTGGTCTGGCTGTCTGGTCCGGCCAATGGCAGCAATAATTCCTTGTCCAAGATTGTCCCCTTTGGCATAAAGAACTCTGGGAATCTCTTGCCCCTGACTCCCAAAATATAAATCAAGATCACACGTGTCTTTACACATACTAAAGCCACAATCCAAGGCCTCACCAAGACGTTCCTTATCCACTTTTGAGCTCCAGACATTATTGATAGTGACTGAGGCATTTATTTCACATCTCAGGATACAAAATGCTGGGCTGTTGAACAAGCGTTCAAGGAAACTTTCGCCTCCGTATCCAGCCTCAGGCTGCTGGACTCATAGAGTGCTATAATGGCTTACTTCAACAAGTTCGAATTCAATTAAATGAAAATGGCACATTTCAGTCATCAGTCAGACGTCAGGGGTGAATCATAATAAAGTGTCTGACTCTATTTTTTAACGTTTGACTGCTGGAGGCTTTTAAACCTTAGCCCTCCCTCTTTGCCAGTGCCCCACATCAGAGCAAGCTCATGCAAAAGACCACATGCTCTTTCCTTTGGCACCAGTGACGGGGGAGGGTCAGATTACACAAGCCCCTGTCAGCATTTGGACTCTCATTCCGGCCCCCTCAGCTAACCACAATAAAACTCCCAAACCAGTCTCCTTTCCTAACTCTTTCAAGTCTCTTTCAGAGCAGCTTGGGAGGTCTGCCCTGCTTTCCCCAAAAAGTCTCGTTATGTGAGTAATATGCTTTTTATATCCTTTTGGTGAGTCTGTGTGTATGATGTCACCAGTCTTGAAACTTGAACCAAATTTAGGGTAGGTGTCCATACTGACTCTCAGAGAGGCCACAACAGCTATTCCCACCATCATTCCCAGTAGCACACTTGCAGAATGCATGCTTCCCATCCCTGAAACATTGGAGTCTGTCAGGTTAGATGTCCTGGATTCCAAGAAGCTGTCCTTCCAGTGAGCAAGCTTATGTTCTGAATTTGAAGTTACAACTAACACCCAGCCTTGCTTCTGTGCCTAGGGACAATAGTTAATGGAATTAGCATAAAATAGCTGTTGAGTTTTCTTAATTTTAAGAATTCATTACACTTGGGGTCTTGGCTAAGTGGGGCCCAGGACAACAAAAAGTCCTGGACTGTGGACTGAGCAATCATTCTAGGCAGTCTGTCCTCTTAATTTCTGACACGCTGTATTAGTCTGATCAGGCTGCCGTAACAAAATGCCATAGACCTGGTGGCTTAAACAACAGAAATTTATTTCTCCCAGTTCTAGAGGCTTGGGAGTCCAAGGTCAGACTACTAGCAGATCAGGTTCTTGGCGGAGGCTCTCATCCTGGCATGGAGACAGCCACCTTCTTCCTGTGTCTTCACATGGGAGTTGGGTGGCGGGGGGGAAAGCCGTGAAGGGCAAGCTCTCTGGTCTCTTCTTATAAGGGCACTAATCCCACCATGTGGAACCCACCCTCATGACCTCATCGAAGCTGCATTTCCTACCAAAGACCCCCATCTCCAAATGCCATCACATTGTGAGTAAGAACTTCAACATATGGATTTCGGGGGCACAAAATTCAGTCAATGGTATGTGCTTAGCCCAGGCCTTTAAAATGAATCTCTGTCTTTCTTTAGTCATTGTTTGGAGGCTTGAAGTGAATTGGGGAGCATTCAAGAAACACGTTCCAGCTCTGATTTTTAATACTTCTTCCACTCTCCACTCTCACTGAGTCAATTTGAACTTTGCACTTTTTTAAATAACTTGAAAACATTCAAATTCTCTTTCTCTCTCTTATGGGAGGTTTTACCCATTGCTGATATTTGATCTATACATCTTTTTTTCTTACCTAACTATGTCTCTACTTGTTTGTATGAGCTGTCCCCAGGTGGAAACTGGGGAACAAATCGCAGTTTGCATACCGCAGGGTGCTACCAAATAGGGACCCTGTAGTTTTGCTTGCAATGGTAGAATTAAAAAGGCAAGACTTGTGGGCTTGGAGGGTAACCCAGGCTCCTAAGGCCTCAGGGAAAGTTGAAGGCCTTGATCTCTCATTGGACCCTGGACATGTCAATCCTTAACTCTCAACAAATGAGCTTAGAGCTCGCGATGACGGAAGCAGCCCTTTGTTGACCATTCCAAGCTCCGCCCCCTGTTGCTGGCTATCTGCTTCTTTTCTGCCCTGTCCACTGATACCTCAGGCACAGTCTTGGCGGCTCGCTCCTCCAGCCGCCCTCCCGCCCTTCCTGTCAGAGGGCCTCCACAGGCACTCTTGAAGACTGTTGTCCCCTTTGCCGCCATCTTCTCTGTCGTCCCCACTGCCCCCTGCCTGGCAGGCTCTGCTGCCCACAGGCTCCCCTCAGAGGCAGTTACTTCAGCGGCCACCATCTTCTCCACTGCGGTCGTTGCGACAACCCGATCCCTGCTCAGGTCCAGGCGCAGCCTGGGTCGTCCTTTCTGCCATGTCAACCGCAGAGGGGCGAGATTCGGTCCAAGGCAGCCAGCACAGAGCTGATGGCTGCGTGGACTGCGACCCCGGACTCGTCGGGGTCCCTGTGATTCCTGCAGAAGGGACAAGTGTAGTTCTAAGTGCCGCAGCCTTTCTGGTTTCCAAGGTGGTCACAACAGCCCTTCAGGAGGTGGAGAATGAGCAGCAGGGTGCCGAGCACACGGTCGAGGAGGACTGGGACGTCTGGTCATCAGAGCAGGAGGAGAAGTTGGAGGAGGAACAGGAGGAGCAGGACTACGAAAGCGAGGAGGAGGAAGATGCGGATGAAGGCGCAGAGCACGTCGAGGAGGTACAGGAGGAGGGCGCCAGAGTTGTCCTAGCGGCTCGCGAGGCCCCCATGGTGGGGTTTCCGTTTCCATTCTGGGATCTGGCCCAAACCCTTCACCACCGCATTCGTAGTGATAACCACGTCTTGGGTTGGCCTCATGCAGGCCGTGTGGTGGTGAGGCGTGGTCCCCAGGAGCCCAAATTAGGGACCCGTGCCTCGGGAGGGTGAACATCTGGCAGAGGGAGTGGAGAGCTTGTAGGCTGAGCAGCTGGCAGGGTACCTCCCCCCAGGTGCCCGAGGAAACTGCAGAGGGGACTGCATGCCAGAAGGCAGAGGAGCCAGAGGAGGCCAAGGTCCCTGACTGATGCACATGTCTTCTATGATGCCAGGGCCTGAGGAACTGAAGGGGACTGAAGCTGGCAAGTGGCAGCAAAGTCCTTAGGACTTGCGGCCCCTGTTGGTGCATCCTGATCAAAGGCAGGCTGTGCCCAGCGCTTGCTTTTAGCCATTAAAGGGAGGGTCAAAGCTCTCAAAATACTTCAGGCTGAACATGCAGTATTAGAAGCCCAATTCTGTAAAGACCTTTATGATCTTGACAAAAGGTATGCTGCCCTCTACCAAGCCCTGTATGATAAGAGTTCTGAGATCTTCAGTGCAATTCATGAGCCCACAGAAGGTGAGTGTCAGTGGGAGCAGGTGTTCAGGAAGGAGTTTGGGAGGAAATGGGAAAAGAGCCTGAAGGAAAAGGGCAAACAAATGGCATACCTCACTTTTGGTTGACGGCTTTTAAAAATGTGAATATTCGTGGTAGGATGATCCAAGAAAATGGTGAACTTGTACTAGAGCACTTGAAAGATGTAAAAATTAAGTTTTCGAGGGTTGAAGAACCAATGAGCTTCTCTGTAGAATTTGTCTTTAAGTCAAATGAATACTTTTCCAACAAAGTTCTGACGAAAACATGCAGAAGGCGATCAGATCCAGATGATTCTGATCCCTTCTTCTCCAAAGGGCTGGGTACAATCAGCAGCACAGGGTCTGAGATCTACTGCATAGAGGGGGAAAACGCCACCGAGAAAACTAACAAGCTGAGTTTGTTAGAAAACTATCAAGCTGCAGAAACGTGAGGGCCTTGGACGTCTTGTATCAACCACGTCCAGGTGGTCTTTCTTCACCCACTTGTATCCTCCTGATTCTCCAAGGGTAGAGTACTGGTTGTCACCACTGATTATAAATTGGGCTATTTTTCCGTAAAGTTCTGGCCCTAATGTCCATATTATTCTTCACTAATGAAGCGAGTGAATATCAATATGAAAACTGATGATGAGGCCCAAGAAGCTGGAGGTGAGGAGAAGAAAGTAGAAGGGGTCAGACATGAAGAGCCAGAAAAAGGAACTGAAAAAGATCTGGACCCAGAAAACAGTAGTCTCTGAGAATCCAGGTATCTCTGTAAAGCTTTGTGTATCATCCAATCATTCCTGACATATATCAGTTATGTTTTTAAATTTTCTCAATATAGTAAATAACAAAAAGAGTCAAAAAACTTAGTTCTACAAGCCAGCTTAATGTTAATAATGTGCTTATATACTGGTCTAGAATGCGGCATATTCTGAAGTGTACTTTATTCACAACTACAAGTCCTTTGAGCTGTAGTTGTAAGACTTCTACAGGTGGGAAATTTATCAGCTTTGGCAGCAGAAACCAATATTTGTTTTGAACACAGTTACCAGAACAAGGGGCAAAAGCAACTTAAATGAACACTAGCTGGTCCTTCATCACTTAGTTACAGTAATACAGCATCTTGTACTAAGAGAGGATTCCTTTGAGAATGTGACTACTTACAAAGCTATAATAAGAAGTTCAATTAGGACTACATTTAATGATTAATACCTAACTGTTCGTTCAGTTGTAAATTTTTGTATTTCCTATGACAGTTAAAAGAAAAGAAAATTAGTCATAAGAAGATTATCGTTTCTCACCAAATTGACAATTAAGTCGATTTATAACTTATCTGTCCTTTTTCTTTTTCCTTTTACAGATGTGGAAACTTGGGGACTTGGAGGTTAAGAGAATGTAGTTTATGGATGGATCACAGACTTTTAAAGTGGAAATAAATGCATAAATACTAGAACGGTTTCTCAAAACAAAACAAAACAAGCATTTTCGGTGTTTAGCTAATGGGAGATGAGGTTGATGTGATTAGAGAATTGACATCAGATTATGCAAGAGTACCCTGATACCCAAGGATCTGGGTTACAAGAGGAAAACATGATTTCTCCTATTATGGCAGACATACATAGTACTGAGTATTCTTAGATTTAGAAAGTCACTGGTGCATGTTAATGATATTTAATTGTTAATTGTCTCTTGTTTTATCTACTGAAAGCTATTTAAGGAAAATGAAGTCTTAGTTCACCAGAGTAGAGGCTCAGAGAAGGGTAAAGGCTATGGGTTTGAGGCTATAAGACCTCCTGTCTGCATTTAAGTAAGGCTGCCTAGGGGTTCTCTAGGTCTCATTAATGCCTCCTTTGTTCATATTCTGTGGTAGCACATCTCATATCCTAACATATTATCACATTATTTACATATGTGTCTATCTCTCCCACCCCCTAGGATGTAAGCTTCTAAATGATTGGGATCTTAAAGGGTTTTATTTAGCTCTCTCCTGTTTTTGTTACCACAACACCCTCCTCTCGGTGCCAACCTCTGTTTTAGTTTTCTATCGCTGCATGACAAATGCTTTGTCCCATAGGTCATCTCTGTGAAATGACGTAGGGCACTACGCTAGCACACGAACACTGGGAGGCAGGAATCACTGGGGTGCACTTGGAGGTTGGCTATCACAGTGCCTATGCTGAACCAGTTGTTGATCATAGTACTGCTCTGAGACCCACGCTGGAGGGACTTGTCATGAGCCCCACACTTTAGAAGCTCCACTCTCAACCGCTTCCAGCCTCACCTTTCTGCAAGTGGCTAAGGGTGCAGTGTGTGGGAGGATGGGGACGTGCACGTTCAGAACCCATATCGTCTGCCCCCAACCATGTTCCATGTATCTGGGGCCCTGAATTTGCTGCCAGAGCGGCCCCAAGCCCCAAGCCCCAGTAGGCCTGCATGCTCCTCTTCATTGGATCTCTACTTCTGAGGGGTGAGTAGCACTGCCAGTACTATACTTCCAGGACTGGGAGATGACCCAAGTCATGGTGGCTGTATCAGGGAACAGGGGATAAATGGGCTTCAGTATCCTTGTATATGCACGTGAGGTCTCCCGAGGTGAGGAATGGAGCTCAGAGTGACTAGAGAAGGCGAGGTGGCTGGAGCCTGAGTCCCAGGATGACAACCAGTGGCCTGGGGTATGAGCCTCTCTCCCCCCCACGTCAATGGAACAGAGCTTTGAGGAGCCTAGGTATTGTACATAGTCCCCTAAGTGACCTGAACCTTTTTGTTACTCACACTCTTGTATTTTCCTTCTCTCTGTGTTTTGATGAACCTGTGACTTTCTTCTAACCATTAGAGTATGGACAAGATAATGGGATGTCACTAGCCTGATTACCTTATGATATGTTACTGTAGTTTGATCCTTATATCATTTTTTGTGGTAATTTGGTTTTTTTATTTATCAATGGAAAACTAATGCACTTGGTCCTGGAGAGGACTGTTTGAATATGTCTCCATAGGCAAGGGAAACAAAAGAAAAAATAAACAAATGGGACTATATCAAACTAAAAAGCTTCTGTACAGCAAAGGGAACGAACAAAACGAAAAGACAACCTATCAATTGGGAGAAGACATTTGCAAATCATATATCCAGTAGGTGGTTAATATCCAAAATATATAAAGAATTCACACAACTCAACAAGAAAAAAGCAAACAACCTGATTTAAAAATGGGGAGAGAAGTACCTCAACATAATAAAGTCCATATATGACAAACCCACAGCCAACATCAGACTCCATGGTGAAAAACTGAAAGCCATTCCTCTGAGAACATATACGTATATAATGGAATACTACTCAGCCATAAAAAAGATGAAATCTTGCCATTTTTGACAACATGGATGGACCTTGAGGGAATTACGTTAAGCAAAATGTCAGATGACAAAAGAAAAATACCATATTGTTTCACTCATATTTGGAAGATAAACAGACAAACACATAGATACAGAGAACAGATTGGTGGCTACCAGAGGGGAAGGTGCTTGGAGGAGGGAAAAAAGGGTAAAAGGGCACATTTGTATGGTGACAGAAGGCAACGAGACTTCAGGTGGTGAGTATGATGTAGTCTATACAGAAGTCAAAATATAATGACCTACATCTGAAATTTATATAATGTTATACACCACCATTACCTCAGTTACAAAAAAGGAATTCACGTGCCAGCCCGGGTGTGTAGGGGTTAAGTTTGCATGCTCTGCTTCAGCAGCCCAGGGTTCATGGGTTTGGATTCCAGGCGTGGACCTACACACCGCTTATCAAGCCATGCTGTGGCAGGCATCCCACATATGAAATAGAGAAAGATAGGCAGAGATGTTAGCTCAGGGCTACTTTCCTCAGAAAGAAAAATAATAAAATTTAAAAAACGTATAAATAATAAGAAAATACTTACATATTTACCCCAGTCATTACCATTTCTGGTGCTCTTTAATTCTTTGTGTAGATCTAGATTTCCATCTGTTATCAATGTCTTTTGGCCTGAAGAACTTCCTTTAACATTTCTTACAGTGCGGGTTTCCTGGTGAGAAATTCTCTTCCTGTTAAAAGAGTTTTTGCTGTGTATAAAATTCTTGGTTGAAATTTTCTCCCCTTAAGTGCTTTAAAAGTATTTCCATACCATTTTCTTACTTGCATTGTTTCCGATGAGAAATCTGATGTCATCTGTATCTTTGTTCCTCTGTATGTAACATGTTCCCCCTGCCCCTGGCTACTTTTAAGATACTTTTCTTTGTCACTCAAATGTGAGCAATTACGTTATTATATACCTTGTTGAAATTTTCTTTATGTTTTTTGTGCTTGGACTTTGTTGAGCTTCTTGGATCCAGGGATTTATAGTTTACATCAAATTTGGAAAAATATCAGCCATTATTTCTATTTTCTGTCCCCTCTTCAGGAACTCTAATTACATATGTATTTGGCCACTTGAAGTTTTCCAACAGGTCAATGATGCTCTTTTCATATTTTTTAGATTTTTTTCTTTGTATTTCATTTTGAATAGTTCTTATTTCTGTCCTCAAAGTTGCTATCTTTTCTTCTGTCAAGTCTAATCTACCATAGGTCCCATCAAGTACATTTTTTGTTTATATTTGTTTTGTTTGGTTTTTGTGTTCTTTAAATACGCTTTATCTTTAAGAGCCATTTTAGGTTCACAGCAACATTCACCAGAACCTAGAGAGTCCTCGGTCCTCTCACACATACAGATTGTTTATTCATTCACCTACTAAAGAACATCTTGGTTACTTTCAAATGTTTTAAATTACAAAGAAAGCTGCTATAAACATCCTTGTGCAGGTTTTTATATGAACCTGAGTTTTCAGCTTCTCTGGGTAAATACCAAGGAGCAAGATTTCTGGACTGTCTGGTAAGAGTGTGTTTCGTTTTCTAAGTAACTGCTAAACTGTTTTCCAAAGTGGCTGCACCATTTTGCATTGCCACAGCCAGGAAATGAGAGCTCCTGTTGCTTCATATTCTCACCAGTGTTTGGTGGTGTTGGTGTTTTGGATTTTTGCCATTCTAATAGATGCATAGTGGTGTCACATATTGTTTTTCTAGTTTGCAATTCCCTAATAACATTGATTTCGCGAATGTTTTCTAATTTGGGTTTTTAATTTTGATTAAGTCCAGATTATCAATTATTTCTTTCATAATTTGTGCCTTTGGTGTTCTATCTATAAACTCAACACTATATCCAAGGTCATCTAGATTTTCTCCTGTGTTATCTGTTAGGATTTTTATAGTTTTGTATTTAAAATTTATATCTATGATCTACTTTGAGTTAATTTTTGTGAAGGGTATAAAGTCTATATGGAGATTATTATTATTATTTTTTTTGCATCTGGACATTCAGTTGTTCCAGCACCATGTTTTGAAAAGACTATCGTTTCTCCATTGTATTGCTTTTGCACCTTTGCCAAAGTTTAGTTCACTGTTATGTGGGTCTGTTTCTGGATTCTCTATTTTGTTCCATTGATCTGTCTATTCTTTCACCAATGCCACACTTTCTTGAGTACTGCAGCTTTATAGCAAATCTTGAAATTGGGTTGTGTTGGTCCTCTGACTTGGTTCTTCCTCAAGATTGTGGTGACTATTTTGGATCTATTGCCTCTCCTTATAAACTTTAGAATCGGTTTGATGATGGCCACAAAATAACTTGCTAAGATTTTAATTGGAAATCCATTGTATTTTTCATGTCAAACACGGTGGTTTTCATCTCCAAAACTTCAAGTTCCATCTTTTTTTTATATTTTCCATATTTCCATATACCTGGACATCTGGAATATATATATTATAATTCTTCTAATGTCAATTCTGAGTCAGTTTTGGTGTATTGATTATTCTTCTCATTATGAATTGTGTCTTCCTGGTCCACTGAACACCTATTAATCATGAAATGGATGTCAGTTGTGAATTTTACCTTGGTAGGTGGTGGATATTTTTGTATTCCCATACATATCTTTGAGTTTTCTCTGAGATACATTTACTTTTTGCTTTTCTTTTGCTTTTTTTGGTGAAGAAGATTGGCCCTGACCTAACATCTGTTGCCAATTTTGCTTTTTTTTTCTCCCCAAAGCCCCAGCACATGGTTGTATATCCTAGCTGTAAGTCATTCTAGTCCTATGTGGGATGCTGCCACAACATGGCTTGACGAGCAGTGCATAGGTCCACGCCCAGTATTTGAACCAGCGAACCCTGGGCAGCAGAAGCAGAGCCCGTGAACTTAACCACTCGGCCACGGGGCCAGCCCCTGAGATACGTTTAAGTTACTTATAAACAGTTTGATTATTTCAGGTATTGCTTTTGTGACTTTGTATGGTGGATTTGCAGCTATATCTCATCTAGGGCTAATTATTTCCTGCTAGTGAGGCAAGACCTTCCTGTGTATTCAGCCAAATACTCAGTGAATTATAAATCTTTCCAGTCCACCTTGTGGGAAGAGGCACTATTCCTTTCGACGTGGGAGCACTGGAAACTGTACTCCAATACTTCCGATTTGTTTTTTTTCACCAGCCTAGGGTAGCTTCTTCACATGCATGTGCTGATTACTACTGTTAATATTCAAGGAACTCGACAGAACTGGGAGTTTCTCTCTGTGGAGACTTCACTTCTTGAGTATGCTACTGTACAATCTCTAGTCACCTTGGTTTCCTGCGATGCTCAGCTCCATCTCTTCTTATTGTAAAGTCCACTGGGCTCTACCTTAGTCCCCTCTCCCTGCACCATAAGCAGGACACGTTTCTAAAATTAGAAATTCAAATTCTTGTAGATACACTACTAAGATTTTCTATTCTTGTGTTAGTTTTCAAAAATTGTGCTTTCCAAGGAATTTTCCTATTTCTTATGTTATCAAATTTATTGGCATAAAATTGTTCATATGTTCTCATTGTTATTTGAGTGTTTAAAGAATCTGTAGAAACATCCCCTCTTTCATTCCTGACATTGATAATTAGTGCTGTCTTCTTTGATTACTCAAGCAAGACTTAAGGAACTTTATTTATGTTCTCAAGAAAATAAGCAATGTTAGCTTATCAGAAAATGGATATTTTTCTTTTTATCAGCTGTATAATTTCTTTCTTTACACTAATTCTTGGATTAATTTGCTCTTCTTTATCTAGCTCCTTAATGTGCACAATTAGATTATTGATTTAAAACCTTCCTGCTATGACTCTGTTTTAAAAGAACGTTCATGGCTATACTCTCCAGATTGTTATGTACTTTTATCAACTCTTGGTGTAAGCATTAATATTATCCCTATTCAACAGATAAGGAAGCTAAATTTTACAGAGGTCGAAGATTATACCATGGAGCCGATCCCATGGCCGAGTGGTTAAGTTCACACGCTCCACTTTGGCAGTCCGGGGCTTGCTGATTCAGATCCTGGGCGCAGACCTGCACCTGCTCATCAGGCCATGCTGTGGTGGCATCCCGCATAGAGGAACTAGAATGACTTACAACTAGGATATACAACTATGTGGTGGGGCTTTGGGGAGAAAGGAGAAAAAAGGAAAAGATTACACTAAATGTTATATAGCTTGTAAGTTGCACCCCTAAGACTGAAACCCACATCTGTCTTTTTTTCTGATAGAAAGCTTAAACCCACAACCGCTCCATTATATTGCCTTCTTGACAAAGTATAGAGGCTCAATAATGATCCTTGATATCTGTCTTCTATTTATCCCCACTAAGAACCTGATCATGACCTTTATTAATTTTGGTTCCAAGTGTAACTCTGGTCCAGCGTGGCCCTTTTCCTGCATGTCATCTAGAAAATAGGATGGCTTCTTCTTGTAGTAGAGTCCCTAAGAATAAACACAGAAGGTTCTTTCACTTTTCTTTTGAATCCAAGAAAGCTGTGTCATACTAAACCTCTGTCTTTCTAACCTAAATAATCCAATATCACAGAAACCATGTTTTACTACCCCCAGTAATGATGTGTTTGTCAGGTCCTCATCTGCCTTACATACATTTTATTTAGTAAGTCGTTGTTTAGAATCATTCTAACATAACTATCTCTAAGCACCCTTACTGTTTGGCAGTATGTAGGTATTTCCATGGTTTTAGGAACATAATTTCCCAATTGTGACAGCCTCAAACTCTCTCTCTGTGGTCGCTAGGGCACAGGGCACTTTGTTAAAAATGGATTTGTCTTTCTAGGAATCATTTTCATCTTTGCCGCCATCTTTATGTCCATTGTTCCAAAGATTGCCTTTGGAACCAGCTATTCACTATTGACTTTGGAAACAGCTCAGTGTTGTTGTTTGCCTTTCTCTATACTTTCTACTATTCTAATGTGACCAAGATTCCCTGGGCATCTCACCTTCACAGACATTCCTGGCCTCATTGGAGCCCTAGGGATTGTTGTTACCAGGAGGTCTCTACTTGCTACTTGGAAGATATTTATCAAAATAGAAACTGACTTCCATATATTACTCAGGTCCTGCCTTTTCATTAAGATTATACTATCACTAATATTTCTTCTACCATTTCATTCATTCATATGTTCATACCTTTCTAGCATTCTGAGGAATAATAGTGTTTTTGTTTTGTTTTTTTGAGGAAGATTAGCCCTGAGCTAACTACTGTCAGTCCTCCTCTTTTTGCTGAGGAAGCCTGGCCCTGAGCTAACATCCGTGCCCATCTTCCTCTACTTTATATGTGGGATGCCTACCACAGCATGGCGTGCCAAGCGGTGCCATGTCCGCACCCGGGATCCAAACCGGCAAACCCCGGGCCGCTGAGAAGCAGAATGTGCGCACTTAACCGCTGCGCCACTGGGCTGGCCCAGTAATAGTGTTTTTTTAAGCCTATAACTCTGAGGATAAACTTAACGTGCCTATGAAAGAAGTGGATAATCTTGTAATCAAAGTGATAAATTTTTATGCTGACAGCATGTAGTGTGTTATCCCTGGAAATGAGATATTGAGCAGAAGTATAGACTGACACACAGTGATTGATATCAGGATATGATAGTAGGGATTCCAGGTATCTCACCACTCAGTTTGTGGTTTTCCATTTGTTTGGAAGTGAAGGGAGGCAGCCTGAGCTTTCTGGCATCTGATTGAGACCTGAGGCATTTTCTAAAGGTAACCAGAAGTTTCTCAGGTTTGCTTGCATTTTCCCCATTCTTGAGATTTATTTTCCTTATCTGTCAACTGAGTGATGGGTGAATATTTGGGGCTGTGTTGTCTTTGGGATTGCTACTTCCTGTAGCATCGGTTATGCTAGTCTCTAAGGAAGTTAAATTGTAGGACTGGAATCCCAGTGGTTTGTGTTTTTGAAAGGAAACCAAATCTGTTTCCCACCCAATACTGACTACCTACCTAACACATCACGTGAAGTTTTCCCCTCCACACCACACCTTGGTGAGCTTCTTGTCTTTAATAATGTCTGTTCATTCTTTATGTTGGAAGCGGGTGTAAGTGGCCAAAGTATGGATTATGGCTCTCATGGTGAAAATCAATTTTCACATTTTGATTACCACAGAAAGGTGTCAACAGTTCAAACATCATGATGAGCTTCTGGTTTCTATGACAATTGGAACATGCAATTTTATCCTGGAGTAGAGCCATTTAGCAAGGATATTTACAGGAAGGGAATGTCTATTACCTACAGAAGGTATAAAGTCTACTGGATTTCTAACTTCACATTGTGTGTTACGGTGTGTGCAGGGGGAGGCGGATTTGGCTGGGGATGAATGCATCTGCTCAATCTTGTTGTGTGAGAGACGGCAACATCTTGCTGAATCAAAACTGAGGTGATTGAGTCACTAACCATTCCTTCTCCTAAATTGTTTCTGTGTCCTTAGATAATACCTGGAGTGGGAGGGCCATAAGAACTCTGGGTTCCATAAATAATTGACAAATAACCTGGTATATGTTTAAGGTATATAACTTGATGTTTTGCTATACATATACACTGTGAAATAATCACCACAATCAATCTAATTAACTTATCCATTTCCTCACACAGATATCACTTTCTTTTTCTTTTTCTCTTTTTTTGTGATGAGAGCACTTACAATCTACCTATTAGCAAGATTACAATACAGTATTGTTAACTAGAGTCACTGTGTCATACATCACCTCTCCAGAACTTATTCCTCTTACATAATTGAAACTTCGTACGCTTTGACCAAAATCTTCCCGTTTCACCCCCCACCCCCAGCCTTTGGCAACGACGATCCTTCTGTTTTCTTCTATGAGTTTGACGATTTTAGATTCTACATATACATGAGATCATGCAGTATTTGTCTTTCTCTGACTTATTTCACTTAGCATAATGTCTTCCAGGTTTATTATGTTGTCACAAATGGCAGGTTTTCTTTCTTTTTAAGGCTGAATAATATTCCATTGTGTGTGTATATATATATACACACATATATACAAAATATACATATACATATTTTGTATATATACAAAATATAATATACATATTTTGTATATATGTGTGTATATATATATATACACTACATTATATATCACATTTTCTTTGTCCATTCATCAGTTGACAGACATTTAGGTTGTTTCCATAACTGTCCAAACATTCCTGATCTTGGACACGCATCCAGAAAAATATTTGTACAAATACAAATATGCAAAATATGCATCTTCATTCTGTAAATATATGTGCGTTTGTCGTGTATGTCTGTATATCTGCACAAATGTGCTGTGAGGAAACAATAGTTTTATGTACACTATGAAATACACAGTAATTAAAGGTATTAAAGGACGAGATATAAATGATTGGAATTATTCATGTTTTTTTCTCTGACCTCAATGGGTCAACCTATCTATCAGTTAGTTTGCTCAAATACAACTTTGAATCCACTGCTGTAAAGGTCAAATGTGATCTTATCGCACCAGGGCTTAAAATCTGTAAATTTGTCCGTTACCCTCAGTATAATGTGAAACTTAATAAAGGCTCAGAATGTATTGGCACTTCTTAGGTAGTTGTTGTTGACCTTTCTGTTTATCCCTTTTAATTAGATTGGCACAGAATTTAAATCATTTATTGTTGTTTTCTTTGATATGAGGTGCACTTTAGAATAAATCAGGTGGTGGTCAAGGAATAGCCAATTTTCAAAACTTTCATATTCTATTCTACCATGCTGGGGCTGGGACCTTGTTGTTGTTGATAGGGCCATCGAGTCAATTCCAACTCCTAGTGACCCTGTGTATAGCAGAGCGGAACCCTGACCAATCTTCTTGTGCCATCCTCTCACCTTCTGGCGCTATATCAGAGAGTGTTCCACTGCTATTCACAGGGTTTTTAGGGACAATTTCTTGGTAGTTGGTGGCCAGGTCCTTCTTCCTAGTCTGTCTTAGTCTGGAAGTTCCACTGAAACCTATCCACCATGGGTGACCCTACTGGTATTTGAAATGCTGGTGGCATAGCTTTCAGCATCACAGCAACACACAGCTGCCACAGTATGACAACTGACAGACGGGTGGTGTGATTCCCTGATCTTACTGGAAAGTGAACCCAGACCATGGTAGTGAGAGTGCCGAATCTTAACCACTAGACCACAAGGGCTGGCCTGGGAGCTTGAAAGCCACATTTTTCCTTTGTCACCTGAACCTCGGTTTAAAGATGCCCTTGGAGGAGACCACAGAGATTCTGCAAGAGGGAGAAACAGGTTGTGCATTGTTCTATGCTTCTTGTTCCTCTCAGCGTCACCTCAACAAATGTCCTTCACTGCAGCAAAATCTTCCCCCACTTGCCCAGCTCTTCAGGTGGTAGATTCTTGATGCTTTTCCGATCTCTGAGTTTCCTCAGTATTTTCTTTTATTCTTTCTCAGGATTCCAATACTTACTTAATGAGTTCTCTATACTAAATTTTCTCTGCCAAGGTTTTCTGCCTCACATGTAAAGAGCTTGGAAGTCATCAGTACCATCCTTACAATGAGAAAAAGCTGATCATCTTTCAAATGAACAATTTTTCAGGGACTCATCAGAAAACTGATATTGTAGGGCAAACTGCCACCCCAAATCTGTAGAGATGGGTGAATCCAGAGAGTTACAGCCAAAATTTGCTTACCTGTAGCAGAAGCCACTGGAATAATAAACTGGTAGGAACATTAAATGGTAATTTTGGCAATTGCTGAAGGCTGAGTGTGCACTAATATGAAAGTGAGAAACTCCTGGGGGCCACAATCCTTGTGGAGCCCTCACACTTATGTGGATCTCATCTCTAGGAATCTCACCATATTCTGTGGTGAAAAGCCAAGAAAGATCCCCTGTTGGCTCTGGCAGGTAGAGGGGAAGATTAGCTTTGTGAAATATGCCTGGAGCCTTCCACGTGACCAAGGCCTACTCTCCAGGGCCAAATATTTACCAGGGCCTTATCCCACTTGGAAAAAGGCATTTATCCAACTCTAGTCCCCTGTCACCTTCCTGTCTTGTCTAAGGGAAGTTGGAAGCTCTACAAGCAGAAATGCTTGTGAAGGTCCAGAGTGGGACAGAGGCACATGCTCACTGAAAGACAGATTTAGTTGGAAGATTGGAAAGCATCCCCCCTCCCCATACCTTACCACCACACCAACAGGGCTTCAGTACAATAGTAGCGGATTACAGTGCAAAGAGCAGCACGACACAGACTCACTCTGAGGAGAATTTCAGAGCCAAAAGGGGAGACAAAACATTAGGCCTAAATCTATTAAATAAGTTAAATCAGTAATTAATAACCCTCTCAAACAGAAAGCACCATTCTCTGATGGTTTCACTATTGAATTCTACCAAACATTTAAGGGAGCAATCATACCAATTCTGCACAATCTCTTCAAGAAAATAGAATCAAAGGAATATTTCCCAACTCATTCTATGAGGCCGGAATTACCCTAATACCAAAACCAGTTAAAGATGAATATCTATACTGAACATAGATGCAAACATCCTCAACAAAACAGTAAAGGGAAGCTAACAAAATAAAAAATAATTATACCCACGACTCAGTGGGATTTATTCCAGGTATGCAGGGCTGATTCAACATTCAGACATCAGCACAATATACCACATCAACACGCTAAAAAGAAAAATTATATGATTACATCAATTGATGAAGTAAAACACCCATTCATGATTTTAGAAAATCTCTTCAAGCTAGGAATACAGCGTAACTTACTCTACTTGATAAAGATCACCTGAAAAAAAACCTAAAGCAAATATCACACATAATGGTGGAAAACTGAAAAACTGAACATGTTCTCTCTAAGACTGGGAATGAATACAGGACGTCCTCTCTCACCATTCCTATGCAGTATCATACCAGAAGTCCTACCAAGTGCAGTAAAACAAGAAAAGGAAATGAAAGATATACCGATTGGGAAGGAAGTAAAGCTGTTCTTGTTCATAAACGACGGTTGTCTTTGCAGAATTTCTAAAAAGTATTAACAAAAAAACCTCCTGGAACTAATAAGCAAGGATAACAAGTTCACAAGGACATATGGTGTGATGGTTAATTTTATGTGTCAGCTTGAGTGGGCTAAGAGATGCCGAGAAAGCTGGTGAAACATTATTTCTGGGTGTGTCTGTGAGGGTGTTTCTGGAAGAGATTAGCATTTGATTCAGTAGACCAAGTAAAGAGATCTGCCTTCACCAATGTGAGTGGGCCTCATCCAATGCCTTGAGGGCCCAAACAGAATAAAAAGGCAAAGGAAGACCATCCAATGAAATGTATTTCTGTTTAAGTTTTTAGAAAAGGCAAAGAAAGGGCAGATTGTCTCTCTCTCTTCTTGAGCTGGAATGTCCATCTTTTTCCTGCCCACAAACATTAGAGCTTCTGGTTCTTGCACCTTTGGACTCCAGGGCTTACATCAGCAGCCCCCTGGTTCTCAAACTTTCAACTTCAGACTGGGAATTACACCACTGGCTCCCCTGGTTCTCAGACCTTCAGACTCAGATTGAATTATACCAATGACTTTCCTGGTTCTCCAACTCGAAGACAACAGATTGTAGGACTTGGCCTCCATAACTGCGTGAGCCAATTCCTGTAATCTCTGTCTCTTTATATATATAAACCAAATGGCTTCACTGATAGATATGTCAAATGGCATCATATGTCAGGTGGCTTCACTGGTGAAGTCAGTGGTATTCTGGAATATGTTTAACAACCTGTTCTCTATGATTGGGGGCAACGTTGAGAGGGATTTTGGTTTTTGAGATGTGTCAATTTGTGTGGTATAAAAATCCCCCCTGTGGCTGATTTCAAGCTTGCAATGTGATGTCATTAAAAAGAGAGTTGGGAAGAGATTCTAACAATACCTTTCATGAGCAGGTATGAGCTGGCTCCAGACCACTACTGAGCAACTTCCATCAAACATTCTGCTTGGATTATTTTCCAGTTTCCTTTGTTGTATCTTGTTTCACCTGGAGGTTATTTTTAATGGTGTTTTTCAGCTTATTAACAAATATTTGGGGTTTTTCTAGATATCATATTGTCATTGATTTCTAATTTAATTAAATTGTGGTAGAAGAACAAACTCTGTGTTTTGGATCCTTTGAAATTGATTCAGTCTTGCTTAATGGCCCAGTATACAGTTTATCTAAGTGTAAGACCCATCTCTACTTGAAAAAAATGTGTTAGGTATAGTGTTCTAAAGATGTAAATTAGGTCAATTAATGTGATAGTCTTCTTCATTTCTTCTCTATTCTTACTGCTAATTCCTCCAGCAGTGCAATCTATTGATTAGCTTTTAATATTTTTAATTATGGATACCTTTTTTCTGCTTTGTATGCCTAGTAATTTTTATTGTATCCTGGGTATTCTGGATAATACATTGTAGAAGACATGGAACAACCTCTTTTATGTTTTTTTCCTCTCTGGTCTTGCCTTATTTTGCATTAATTTTGCGGTATTAATTATACACAGCATAGCTACTAACAACTAGGATGAGGACTTTTCACAAGGATCAGAAGACTCGCTATTATAAAGACATCTGTTTTCCCCAAATTAACCTGAAGATTAAACCCAAACCAAATCCCAATCCCAGTAGGTTTTGCACGTGAGTGTGTGTGTGAAAAGTGACAAACTGATCTGAAACCTGTTAGTAGTGTTGTACAATACAACTTTCAGTTATAATGGAACCTTTCTATACCTGTGCTGCCCATTACAGTAGTCACTCTGTGGCTGCTGAGCACTTGAAATGTGGCGACGGTGACTGAGAAACTGAATTCTTAATTATTTTAAATTTAAATTTAAATAGCTACTTGCGCCTAGTCACCACCATATTAGATGGTGCAGGTATATGGAAATGCAGAATGAGAAGAATATAAAAGTAATCATGAAAAAAAGAGACATAGATTACCACCCTTCCAACTTATGCAATTATAGGAATTAAGGCATGGGGTACTGGTCAATGAGAGACTGTGAAACCAATTAACATTACACAGACTATGGAAACATTATATATATATATACTTTTACTGATTCATCAGAAAGAACATAAAATGTGTGTGTGTACATATACATACATGTAAGGTCACCTGATCCGTGACAAAAATGACACTGAAGTACAGTGGAGAAACAATGGTCTTTTTTGGTGAATTGACTATCCACTTGAAAATAATGAATCTTGACTCTTTTTCAAACTATGAACAAAAATCAGTCGAATAAGGTTTTCAGATAAAAATGTGGAAGTTAAAAAATAACTAAATAAAACATAGGGAAGGTCTTCATGACTTTGTAGTAGGCAACAATTTCTCGAACAGGACATCCCAGAAAAAAAAAAAGGTACTGAAAATAAAGAAAAAAAAAAGGTTATATAAAACTTAAGAGCATTTGTTCATCAAAAGGCACCATTAAGGAAGAGAAAAGGCAGTCCACACAACAGGAGTGTTTAACTGTAATACATGTATCTGACAAAGGAATTGTATCCAAAATATATAAAGAATTCCTACAAATCAATAAGAAAAGGCAGACAACCCAGTAGAAAAATGAGAAAAGACAAACAGGCATTTCAGAAAAAGTGACTAACACAAATAACTAACAAAAAAAAAAGAAAGGGTTCTCACTTTCATTATTCGTGAGGATCAGGGAAATGAAAATTAATGCCATACCGTGATGCTTTTACTTCCACACCCGAATAAGTAAAATGAAAAATAATGGAAATATCATGTCTTTGTGAGGACATGGAGCAACTGATGCAAGTGCAAACTGGTACAACCACTCTGGAAATTTATTTGGCAACATCCAATATATGTGAATTTATGCATAAGCTATGATACAACAGTTTCACTCCTAGCTATTTACCCCACAGAATTATATACACGTGTGTACCAGAACACATGTATAAGAATGTTCACAGCAGCACTATTCACAGTAGACAAAAAAAATTAAAACTTCTCAAATACACAGGAAAAACTGGATGGCTACGTAAATCGTGGTATAGTCACATGATAGAATAACATAGAGCAATGAAAATGAACAATCTACAAGTACTCACACACACACAAAATGGATGAATCTTACAAAAGCGATAGAAGTCAGTCACAAAAAAGTGTGTACCCTATGACTCCTTCTATGTAAAGCTCAAAAACAGGCAAAACTAATCTATGATGATAGATGTCACACAGCGTGCCCTCTCAGGAGCTTTAGTTGACTTGAGATAGGCATGGGAGGGGATTCTGGGACGTGGCAACATTCTGTTTCTCATTCTGAGTGGTGCTACAAGGGTGTGTTCACATTGTGAATATTCATTGAGCTATATGCTTATGGTTTGTTCACTTTTTTCTGTAGGTCATACTTTAGTAAAAAAAAATACTAAAAATACAAATGGAAAGAAAATAACAGACTGAGATTAGCCGACATGCAGCCCTAGACCTTTGTAAAATCTAGAAGGCTTCTGTGGCAATGCTTATAAAGAGATCCTCATCTTCTGCAGCAGCAGAGCAGGCTGTGCTGAAAATCAGGGCCAGGAGCTAATTGTAAGAAAGGTAGAGCTGCAAAGTGACACTGGAGGCATAACTTGAATAGGTCTCCTGTGTCAAAGTCAGGGGCCTCATGAAAAAGAGTAAGGCCGTGAGACCTTGGGTGGGGAGATTTGCACAGAAGAACCTGAGAATCTTAAACTGCCACATTCCCTCTAACTTTCTTGAAGCAGTCCTCTCACACCTACCCCTCTGACTTGCTAGAAGAAAGCAACCTGCTCATGTCTGGAGACCCTGCAGATGCATTACCAAGACAGTCGACTTACCAAATGACACATTCAACATCACGCTCTCATTGCCTCCATGCCCTTTAGTGAGACTTGTTCTCATGACAGGCAGGGTCGAGAAATGAAGTCCCTGTTCTTGGAGGAAAAAGTTTATAACCAAAGGAAGTAGAAAACTTGGCTCAAATATACTGTCATGAATCCTGGGAACATACGTTGGGGTGGATCTTAAGGCTCTGAATGGGAATTAGGAAGAATAAAAGAGCATTATTGACAGGACACTGTAACATGACTCCTGTACAACTACTCGCTCCCTGCAGGAGAGTGATTGGCCAGGTAACTGCTTGCCATAGAAAGGCGCTAAACCTTTGGCCCTGGCTGCTCAGCTGTGGTACAACCCAGTGCTTGTAGCCACTATCTGCTCCCACAGTGTCACGAAGTGGAACTTAGGGACAGGGGAACAGCTGACACTTCAGCTGATTGCTATGCTGTGATCAATAAACTGTTTTGCTCCGATTTATTGAATCTCGTTGTCTTTTTTTGGCACTCATGGAGTGTGGCAAGCCACTATGCTTGCTAACTTAGTCATTTCCTTCAGAGTCTATTTCCTCTTTGCCATCCCATATAAAGTTGGGTTCCTGCAAGGAATGGCACAGCAAGCAAGGTGCCAACATAGACAATGAGTTTTTGGAGGAGAAAAGGCAGGGGACCCATGGGCCAAGTTCAGGCATATGAGGAAACACCCTGGGAGCTAAGCAGGAATGTGTTCACCCAACTTTTAGAAGAACGGGAAGGTAAATGGTCTATTTCTTGGACACAGGATGAGTTGATAGACGACACTGAATGGTGATAGATCTGATTGCAAGAAGCCACCCAAAAGGTGCCATGGTGGGTGCTTGCTCTCCTACAGAATAGGGACAAGGGGAGCACCCCTGATTTCTGTCAAGGGGAAACACACAACTTTATTTGTTTGAAAACCACAACTACAACAGTCACCTGGAGCTACAATATGACCCCATATGGAGTAGTAAGATGCACACCTGTTAGAAGCACCCAAGAGGCAAAGGAGGGAAATCTAAGACCAATTCTGTCAAAACACTGGGAAGGCCTTAGAGATTCAGTGATGCATCTGGATCCAGAGTGAGAACTCTTATGCTTTTAGAGGGTGAACGGTAGCAAGTAGGCACTGTCATACACAACACCATAATTCACGCAGACTGTTCAGTCAAGACAGAGTCATGTTCCCCAACACGGCTTGCTGCTTTGGATTTCTATTTAAATGACTACATTATGACCAATCTGGGAAGAATACCAAGGAGGAAGCTGTTCAAAACACAGTGGGGGTAGCTGCTCCAGACTGACGTTATCATGGACAGAATGACAACTCTTAGAATAAGCCTTTTACCCAGAGAGTGACTGGTAAGAGTTTAGGCTATCCTCTCCAAACTGGAGAAGCCCGCTAACTTTGTTGGTAGTGCCTGAAGGCCCTGGGCAGGTGGCTACAGTGATTTTACGCCAAAAAATGTCCAGAATATAGAGAGACCCAGACTCAAACAAGCAAAGTTTCTGCAATCCAAAATAACACCCAGGATGGGAACAGAAAAAAAAAATCCCCTCTAAAGAGACCTAGCCATAAGTCAATGTGGATTTGGCTGTTAAAACAGGAAATTCTCAAAGAAGAGATTAAATGGGTTGAGCACCAAAGCAATTTGTTCCAGATGGGAGCTATGCGGGGAGAAAGAAGGGGTACAAACCAGCAGGTGACTATCCAGTTAAAACTGAAAGTGCCTCTCTAGAGCCACAGAGGTCAATCTCCCTCTACAGGAAGAAGTAAGAAGCTAGTTGGCTACCACAGAACAAAATACTTGTAAGGACATCCAATGCCTGACCCTATGTCCCTGTATCCTGATTTGAAGAAGGAGGACAAGGAGTAAGGCCCCACTGGAGCCCAGAGGCCAGGTGCCCCAGCAAAAGCACAGTGGATCAGAGAATAAAGGAGATAAAATCTTTTGCGGCTCATTTGGAAACCAGTGTTCAAGTAACCATCTTACCGGTTCTCTTAATGGGTAAGGGCTGGATTTACAAATGGAGTAAAATGTGGAATAGACTTGACTGTAACCATCTGGGTGGGGCCTTTCGGACACCTGTTATGCACCGCTACTGTTACTCTTACAGCTTCCGCTACTGTTACTCTTACCGCTTCATGTATAATTGCTATTGATGTTTTACATGCTTGCATTCTGAGTGCTCATAAAGCCCCAGGGGAGACTTTTCCAGTGATGAAGAGCTCCTTGGACATTGGTAATAGCAGGGGGATTACACCAAAACCACCAATAGACTTCTGGTTTTTTCCCATATTACATCACAGAAACAATATAGAATTCCGAGAGGAGAGTAAATAATCAAAGCCTTGGTGAAGGACTTAAAGGCAGCAGGGGAATTGAGAGCTTCTATATCTCAAGACTACAGCACCAAGGCTCCAGTGAAAAAGGCTGATAGGATCTGGAGGCTCATGGTGGATTATTGCCAACTGAATTCAGCTGTTGCCCCTGTAGCTCTGGCTGTTCCAGACCTTGTGCTTAAATGCACAATTACTGTGCTGCACCTGGGGCGCTCAGGTTTTCCTGATATTTGCCACCAATGGGTAGGCTGATATATGGAACAAGCCCCTCTCCCTTCTTGCAAGACTCGGTTCCATCCCACTGATGATATCATGCTGGTAGGCTGCAATAAAGAACAGTTGGCAATGGCTGTTTGCCGACTTGCACGAAAGCCAAGAGATGGCTCATTAATCCTGATAAGATATAAATTCATGGGACCCATGTGGGCTGAGGCTCAAAGATCAATCTCCAAGACAGTAAAGGAAAAGTCACCCTATGGCTCACTACTACCTGAAAAAGAAGGCAACACTTAATGTGACTGCTCGGGTATTGAAGGCAATACATCTTGTACCTTATGCATATGTTGAACAGAGAATCTGGTAAATGTAGCTGGGTACAGGAGTAGCAGGCAGCTGGGGGGGAGTGCGACACGTTTTCTCAGCAGCCCTCCCTTTGGTGCCTGTAAAACTCGAAGGGTCCTTTGGACATACAAATATCTGCTACTGATAACTATTCTGATTTGAGCTTCTAGCAAGGAAGACCACCTCCACCTGGAAGTGCCTCTTGGAGTTCTGAACTCACTGCCTCCCTGACAGGACCATCCACTGCACACTATCTGGGAAACAGCTACTCGCCTGTTACTGGACATTTGTGGAGAATGAGAGCTTTAGTCAGGACTGCCAGGTAACATCATATCCAGACATCCCCATCTTGAGTTTGTGGCACTCAGATACTAACAACCAAGTTGGAAAGGTACACCAACCTTTTCTTTTAAATGGAAATGTTATATTTGAGAAGCAAGTCTGGTCCTATACCTGGTTCCTCCTTATATGAAAAGGTTGCAGCCACCCCTTTAGGGGCCATTTCACCTCCACTTGCTCAATCACAAAGGAAGCCTTTAGCTAACTGGCAACCACACTTCCAAGAAGTCCCCAAGGATACTTGGCCTTGGCTTATTGGTGTCTTGGCCAAAATAAAAGCTAATAGTGTCCCTGGGTGTCAGCAGTCATTCAACTCCAATGACAACCCTAAATGCAGTGAGGGCCAGTCAGCACCGTGGGCCATATTGAAAGCTGTCACCCTTCCTTTAGACGATGCTTCTAAGGAGGAGGCGTGTTGTATTTTCACTGGCTCTTGGGCTATGGCCAATAGCCTAGCTGTCTGTTTGAGATCATGGGGGATGATGACTGATATATAAAAGACATGCCTCTGTGGAGCCATGAGCTCTCAAATGCCATTGCTACAGTATGGAAAGTATCCATACTCAGAAGAGACTAAATCAAACAGTGTGACCAATTGGGTCTGCATAGCCCTGGAGGCTAGCAGTGCTACCTGAATTCATTATCAGACTGGGAAAGTGATCCTACCACCAGAATCCAATGGGCTCAAAAGACCTCCATCTATGCAACCTATCAACAGGTTACATGACTCTGAGCCCTGTGCATTCCTGGCAAAGAAACTATTTCCATCCTGTGCTGCCGTATGGTGGCTACTTTTGATGTCTAACAACCATTGAAAATTATTCAGGCTATGAAGTTGCCATTCCTATATGAGTAGCAGATTCTGGCCACACCATGGTAACACTTGAATCTAAATTCTGCCACCTTTTTGGTCACTTACAATCTTTCAGTGGAGGCCATTCATGATGAAGGAGACTCAACAGTGCGCTGAGGGGCATGACATTCAACAGGCATTCCATGCCCCTTTTTATACTCAAGCTGCTGGCATCATCAAGAGGTAGAGCGGATTTTCAAAGCCTCGACTATAAAAGATTGCCGGACAGTCAATGTTGCCAGAATCATTGCCAGACTAGACATCAAAACAGACTATATGGTCATGATATGAAGCTGTTTACAGCAAAAGAAAATTCCCTTTCTGATGGTTGTTTGGAGAATACAGGATAGAAAGGGTCAGAGAACAGAGAGGCTAGCTCTCTGTATCAGTGTTCCTACACTGATAATCCCCAACCATTCCTCTTCTTTTTCTTTTTCTTCACTGACGTTAGTTAGACAAAAAAGGAAGAGTGACTCCAGCCTATTGCTTCTACTGTCAACCGGCTTCAGTCATTGGGTTTGTGGGTCACAGATCACATGACTAATGATCCATTGTTGGAATTCATGAAACCTAGATTACGCTTGTGGTGGCCTACTCAGACAGCAATAGGGGATATCATAAACCAATGCAAGTTCTACTATTGTGCCAGAGCCCACGTAACCCCTGGCACATCTAGATACGTCTGAGTGCAGGTGGGGAATGGCTAGGTCAATAGGAGAGGTACTAACTACTAGATTAGGACAAACAGACTATGTGGCCATAGAAGGAAAGCAACAACCTCAGTACCTTGGAGAAAGCAACAATCTTCGTATCTTGATTTGAGCTCCTTATACCCTGGCAGGTTTGGGGATGGGGGAACACTCAGTGCTTTATGTCCCCTGGATCCAGCACCACAGCTTGGCAAATATCTCCATGGTCCACTTGAGTCAACTGGCAGCCGTGGCTGACTGAATCCCTATGAGCTTTGTCATTCTATCCACACACTATAGGAACAGAAAATTTCCTACTGCCATGGCCATCAAACTTGAACCCCCTCATATAGGTACAAACACTCTGACCAGTACAACCCTGTTTCAGAAAGACTGATACAAAACCATACAGGTCTCTTGATGCACCCATGGCACCAGTGGAATGTATGCATATAGAAGCTGTATCTATTCGGTGCCACTGCCCATGTGGCTTTACCAAACCAATATAAAGATGATCCAAATCAAGCGTATGAAGCCTCTTTGGGTTATATTCTTGTATGTGTTGGAGAGTGGGCCACAGAACATCTTTCCATCAGGGACAGCAGTGATTTTTTCATTCATGTAATGTCTCCTGTATTTATTGGAAGTGGCACCACACCTTGGACCACTTGTTGGGACACCAGGTAAAGAGTGCTGTCCTACCTGGGGATACATTGACTCCTGATTCCAAACCCCTGACATCAGTGTCCATGCCCTAGAGACAATGATCAGGAACCTATCTTTAACTTTAGCTATCATAGTCAATGAGACAGCACACGTTCTAGAAGATCAGGAAATCAATCTAAACTTCCTTGTAAGGTTGTAATGCATAATAGACTGGCTGTCAGGTACACTCAGACTCAAGAGGGAGGAGTATGTATGGTCAACAACATCTCCTTTGTGTTTGGCTAAATTTCGCCCAGCAGGTGGAGCAGCTCAGCTGAAGTGTCAGTTCAGGTACAATACTCTGCGTGGTTGGGGCACTTTCCTCCAGGATCTGGTATATGCGCTGAATCAAAAAGTGATGTTTGATGCTGTGTCCCCGAATCTAGTGTACATGAATCTGGGAACCAAGGGGTGAAAATCAAATGAGCTCCCGTAAAAATGAGTCTGATTCCACTTTATGATGTTTGAGTGCTGAGAACTTTTAGGCCTCAGCCCTTCCTCTTCCCTTCCACCCCATATATGGGCAAGCTGACAAGAAATCCTAGGTAATCTCTTCTTGGAAACAAATAGGAGGTTCAAACCATGCAAACCACTACCTCTGCATCAGAACCTTCATCCTGGCCCCACCATCTAAACAAAACAAAAACCTGAAGCTAGTCTCCTTTCCCCACTCTCTCAAACCATTTTCAGACCAGTTTGGGAAGGCTTCCTGCTCTTCTACGAAAGCCTCACTATGTAAGTAATAAGCCTCATCATACCTTCTTAGCATCAGTCAGTGTAGTTTCATCAGTCTTGATATCCGAAGCAAATTTCAGTTGAGGGGAAAGATCCATCCTTTCTTTGCGGAATGGCTACAACAGCTCCTCTCACCATCATTCCCCTTAGCACACTTGCAGAATACATGCTTCCCATCCCTGAAACGTTAGAGTCAGCCATATTATGTTCTGGGTCTCAAGAGAGACTGCTTCTGGTAAGGGATACAGGTTGGCTTCTACTGAACTCGAAGCTACAGCTACCACCTGGTCTTTGCAGCCTCCTTGAGGCAGAGGATCAGCAGGCAAAGACAGGAATGTATATAGTAGAGGGGCAAGTTGACCCTCATGCCATGCGGAGATGTGAGTTGTTGCTACATTATGGGGATAGGGAGAAGTATGTCTGAACTCAGAGGATTCATCAGGAATTCTTTTGGTGCTTCTTGCCCGGTAACAGTGGTAGATGGAACCAGTATAAAATAGCTGTGGCTTTCTTTATAATTTTCAGAATTGTTTACCCTTGTCATCTCGGCTGAGTGGGGCTGAATACAACAAAAAGTCTTGGACTGTTGACTCAGGAATCACTCTAGGAAGCCTGCTTTTTAATGTCTATCATGCTTAGCTTGGTGCTTTAAAAGAAGTATCTCTCTTTATTTTTTCATTCTTTGGAGGCCTGAGGTAAATTAAGCAGCGTTTATTAAACACCTTCCCGCTCTTCAACTCTCTGTTGTGACTGCATCCATTACAATTTTGTATGCTTTTACTCAAAGCAGGTTTAATAACGGGAAAACGTCCAAATCCTTCTTTTCTCTCTGCTAAGGTAGGTTTTTACTATTGGTGAAATCTGAACTATGTAGTCTTTTTATGACTCTGTCCCTATTGGCATGAGCCATCTCCAGGTGGAAATCAGGGTAACAATTCACCCTGTGCAGCGGGATGCCTCCATATCGGAATACTTTAGTTCTGCTGGCCACGGTAGAATTATAAAGACAGGACATGCTTGGGCTCCAGGACTAACCCACGGCTCTCACACCTCAAGGGAAAGAGAGGAAGGACTCAAATCGTGGAAGCTGAGTGTCTTGAAAATTCATTGGACGCCAGGCGTGTCAAGCCTCACCTTTCAGCAAATGAGCTTAGAGCTCACAATGGGGAAGAGGACCTTTGTTGACCCTTCTAAGCCCCGCCTCCCGTCACACACGAACACAGACTGTTCCCACTCCCCACCCCCGCCGCCATCTTCTCTGCTGCCGCCACCATTTCCCAGCAGGCCTTGCTGCCAACGGGTTTCCGCAGCCATACATAGCTTGGTGGCCGCCATCTTTGTTACCGTTATGAAACCGCCAGATCAGTTTTCCCAAGTTGAGGCAGAGTGCTGCGTCTCTCCCACCATGTCTGACATAGAGAAGGGAAGCCCAGACCTTGGTGGCCAGAACAGAGCCCGTGGTGGGGTGGGCCAGGACCCCAGATCCACCGAGTCTGCAGAGTTGGGGGCAGAAGTCGCAGGGGCCGCATACCCTGGGGACTTCCAGGCAATAGTGCAAGCTCATGTGGAAGAAGAGGTTTGGCTGGAGATCTCCGAAGTCATCATCGAGAACTGGGATGTACAGCAGGTAGAAGAGGAG
>NW_025794096.1:2153-3565 GCF_021613505.1 Equus quagga | reverse complement strand
GTCTTTGGAACATAGTAAATGCTTAAAGCACATGTACAATGCCTGCTCAACAGGCCACATCAGGACCTTTGGAAAAACAAGGTCAGGCTGAATTAGTTTTAAAGTAAATGGCTTCCTCATATACTATCACTTCTCATTTATTCATTGTTTTCCCCCTTTTTACCTATGATCTTTCAATAGTAAGCATTGATGATCAAAATATGGTCCCTCAATGCTAGGGGGTTAGGGGGTTGCTGCCTGCCCTGGGTGCATCATGTCCCTCAGTGCTAGGCTTTGATCTCATTTGTTTGCCAAGTTATCGATGTTGGGGGGAACTAGTTGGACAAGCATAGTGGTATTTATTAACAAAGGAAGCATTTCATGGGTTGTATAATTTTTCAATTAATTTAGATTTTCACACAAATGTTGTGCATATACTTCACATGATTCCTCATGCTCACATTGTTTACAATTATAGAATGGGTACAAGAACAACGTTGATAATTCAATATCTGGAAAGATTTGTTTTAAAATAAGTTATTTGGCATAGTCTTTATCAAAAAAGGAAGTTTGTCCAAGCTTGTAAGATCAATTGACCATCTCAAGTCACTCAGCAATCATTACTCTAGCCAGCATGCCACTCTACAACACTGAGTAAAGAAAACAGTAAGTACTTTGAATATTATGACTAATACAAGAATTCCAAGGAGTAATAGAAATAGGAACTGTAATCCAGGTCAAAAAAGGGAACCAATACCTAAAGGGGGCCAAGCAAAGAAATCAAGTCTGGGTGTAGAATTACTTCAGGCATTCACCTATTTTTTTTCCCGTGCTTTAGCAGAGATGACACATTGGAAGCTTCATCAGGTATAAGAACACAGTATTCAGTGTGAATGATTGTACACGTATCACCTTGGGATGTAGTTAGGACATCTAAGGCCATTCTATTTTGAAGGACAGCCTTTCTCATTAAAGACATTTTAGTGTTTAATAAGGCTATTTCTACTTGACTATCATTAAGATCTTGTTGAGTTAATTTAGTCAGGCCTTCTATATGTGATATGACATCTTCTTGCCCCAAGGAAAGAATAAATATAGCTACTAGGTGGCCATATCAGTGGGACACTGAATGACCCCATCTGGCCTTAAAGAGAAGATTGGCAACAGAGGTTAGCTCAGAGTGAATCCTTCCCTGTATCCAAGGGAAGCTCAGGGTGCAGTGGTTTAGCCATCTAGACAGTAGCCAAGGCCAGAGGTTTGTTTCACATAACCACTGAGTTCCATCAGGAGCCACCCAATAAAGGTCTGGCCTTCAAAATGAGTCTATTCCATATCAATCACTTTCTTTACGTATGATAGTATTCTGAAACCTTAAATAGAACAATTACAAAATACATGTATGGTTTAAGCCATGCATTTACAAAGGTTTAAAT
>NW_025794096.1:0-1899 GCF_021613505.1 Equus quagga | reverse complement strand
CCAACAGGGCTGCCAAGAGTCTTTTCTCTGGTGTCTTTTCCAATGAATAAAATCTCCAGGTTGAAGTCCATAGTCCTTCAGGCTTTCATCTCCCAGGAGCTCACTGGGAAAAGAATCAGCTACCAACCTCTCACTTCTATTAACTGTCTCAATGAGACCTTAACAGTAATGTAGGATATCTCCTTTAAGCAAATTTGGTTCATACATTCCTTCATCTAATTGCATATGCTGTCCAGTTATTATCTCCAAAGGGGACAACAGAAGTTTACCAAAGTGTGTAGATCTAAGGTTGAGGAGCACTTAGAGGAAGATCTTTTGGCCATGAGAGATTAAATGATCCCAAAGCTTTGCCAATTGAGTTTTTATTGTGCCATTAGTTCTAGGGTTGTATGATTGGCCAAATGTCACAAATAGATTTAATTTCTTGTCCGGTGAAATGAGTTCCCTGATCACTGTGTAACTCAGAAGGATTTCCTGTAACAGGAATTATTCTTTCCAATAATAGTTTACCAACAGTCATCACTCTTCTACAAGGAAAGACCTCAACCCAGTGTGAGAACATACAGATGACTACAAGATATATTTATCATTGATATCATGGCATTTGAACAAAGCCCAATTGCCATACCTCAAAGGGTCCCTGAGGAAGGGAAAGTGGCCTTGTGACCCATGAAATAGTTTCCCTGGATAATATTTTGTGCATATAGCACAACGAGTATAGGCTTTATGAACCACTGTGGGAGAAACTTTCCAAGAATTGTTTTCCCCATGGAATCATCTTTTCAGGTGCCCAGTGAGTTAATTGGTTGTATGCTGGAGCAGTGGCAATTGTGCTCCAGTAGGCACTATGGTTTCTGGCTGTTTTTTTATTGAACCCAAACCACATCTGTGCAGTGGTGTCAAAAATTCCCTGTTTTTATTGCCACATTTGCTTCTGTTCTTCTGTGGCAATTTGTTGAACCTGGGGAAGGAAATCTTTTACTGGCTTAGTACAGTGAATAGGAAGTAGTGGGCATTCTCAAGGCTGGACAGCATGTCCAGCTGGATAATGTCCTTGCTTATCATTTATTTAACACCTAGCTGTAAACCCAATTAGATAATCGAATGCTGCCATGGTCATTTTCCTCCTGTGGTGCTAGAAGCAGTGTAGCGGGGTTAAGAGAGTAAATTGAATAATATTTACCTGCACAATGTGACCTAAGAAGGCTTATCAGCATTTACTTGACAATGCTTCCCATGCAACTTAGCATACTGAACAAGTCTAATTAGCTTAGTATCTTCCTTTTTAAAGGAAGAGAGAACACATTTCTTTGAGATGGCCCAGGGGCCCTCTGAAAATCAGCGGAGAAATTTTTAAGTCAAAAGAAAGACTTTATTAGGATATGATTTGGGGGGCGCTTGTGCAAAATATCAAAAAGTTACAACACTTGGTCAAACAACATCAATTGTTTGCTGAACTGTGTTGCTGTGAAACAATGGTCGCTGTGAAACAATGCCTTAGTTATCCATTTAACCAAAGTAAGACGAACTCAAAAGTAAAGAAAACCTTTCATAATCTCTGAACCAAGAGCAGACTAAAAGTTCAGCAAAAGTATCCTTTTAAGAAAGAGAAAACCAAATTCTAATTGTTGTACTAGCTTACTTTTGACATTAAACCTTACTCATTCAATTAAATTCATATTAATCTTGGCCAACTTGACAATGCACAAAATTCTTCCCTCAGAGTTCCTCATCCACAAATCCTCCATAACTTTCTTTTCACATTCAGAATTTATCCCATGCCTTCTTTCCTTCCTAGTACTTTAGGACAAATTTATCTTTCTTGACAAAACAAATGAAAATACTTCCATGCTTTATACCTCTTTACTGAAAACATACATCTTACTTTCCTTGAACACA
>NW_025794095.1:0-1267 GCF_021613505.1 Equus quagga | reverse complement strand
TCATCAACGCCAGATCCTACCGGGAGCCAGCATCCTGCCTCGAACAAGGTAAAGAGCAGCAACAAGGCTGTCTCTCAATGTCCCCTGGGTCAGAGAACACCTGGTGAGGGAGAGAAGCTGAGGCCTGGGGCTGTAGACACAGCATAGGAGCCAGAGGCTACCAGATACCCTGACTGGCCCCTAGGCCCTCCTGCTGGGAGGCACCTCCCTCCTGAGAATGTGGCCCCTTTAGGGAGGTAGGCTGCAGATGTGGGAGAGGGAGAAGTGTCAGGGAGTGGGAAGGACGGCCACACTCCTGGGAATGGAGTGGGGAACAGATCTCAGAAGAAGGTGGGGCCTTTCAATTCACCCTCAGTGGCTGGAAGAATGCAAAATAGAGGCGACTATCTGAGGCCAACAAGACAGAGGACTAGAGGAACAGGCTGCCCCCACACAAGACTACTAACTCCTCCCTCTCACGTGCTTATCCAGATGGCATCGCACTGCTCCACCCCAATCCTTGAATCAGCAAGATCGCCTCCGTTTTGGAAAGCCACCCCACTCCCACCCCACCCCACACCCCATACTGAATCCAAACAAAGCAGGAGGGCCAGTTTCCCAGCCCCCACCGAATGGGATCTTTCCCCAGAGCCTGGGGGGGAGGGGTGGGAAACCCGAAGCCAGGGTCCTCCGGAGTCCATGCTCCGCCCCCAGGTGGCGCTGCAGCCGAACACCTCAGCACCCCCACCCACACCACCTCCACTACCCACCCCACCTCCACCACCTTTTACTTTCCTCAAAGCCCCACCCTGCAAGAGTGAGCGTTTCCGGGCGTTTCCAACCCCGGGGATTCCTCTGAAGTGAGCAGTGAAGAAATGAGTCAGGAGATGCTGTGGGATGTCTGATTTTATATCCAGGAGGGACAAGGGGACCAGCCCAGTGTCCAGGGGACAGATGGGAAGCTGTGAAGGCAGGAGGCTTCAAGGCAGGGTCTCCGTGCCAATGGCTTAGAAGGAGCAGATGAAGGGCAGAAACCTGCTGCAAGGAGCTCTTCGCCAGTGACCCCCTGGCAGTAGAGAGAGCACAGTGAGGTCAGCTGCCCATCTGAGTGTGGCTTGTTCCCCGCTCCTTCCCTCCTCAGGCACCTCATACCCTCCCTTGCCTGCTGTGGCTGTGACCAGTCAGCCATATGTTGCCTACACATCCCTACCAGTTAACGTTTCTTGAGCTCCCACAGCGAAGGAGGCAGGGTGATTAAGTGCTTTCATCTTCACAATGACTCCAAGAG